>NW_022995749.1:5335538-5509402 GCF_900245975.1 Drosophila guanche | reverse complement strand
CCCCCCCCCCAATTCTCCCACTCTGTCTCCCCGCGATAACCTCCTTGGTCGACCTTTTCCTGTGACTCATTCTGTCTGTGCTCAAAGGCGCAGACTCCACTTCACATTGGCCCCCAAACCAAATAAAAAGAAACGAGAGGCAGCAAAACGCACACAAAATATGCTAAATGGCACTTGGCACTTGGCACCCCGCTGCCATGCCCCCTTATTCCACACACATTATGCCTGTGGCATGCTCAAGTGGCTGCCACACTCCAAGCTAATTTATATGGCCAGCCAGCAGCTTCTTTCTTTCATTCTTTCGTGCATCTTCCACTTCATTTGTTTTGTACAGAAAATTCCAAAACGATTTTTGTTGTGGTTACCCCACGACATTTTTGTGATGACCAAAGCAAAAGGCTTTTGCGGAAATTGTGCTGAAGAGTTGCACAAACACAAACACAAACACAAGCACAGCTGCCTGCTGCCTCATGCCGCATGCACTTTTCATTTTTGATGTATTTTTGTGTTATTTATTCAGCTGACTTTTGCCTGCTTTTCATGACTCGAAAATGTTGCAACAAAATGCTCGTTTTTGTTCATCTTTCTTTGATTTCATTTTGCTTTTTGCTGGCTTTTGTTCGTTTTTCGCTCTCTCCGCTGTGGGGTGGAGTTTGTTTAGAGAGCGTGACAAATGTGCAACAACGTCGTACCCCCCATGTCACCATCCTAAATGCTGCAGCATCGTGACTCACTTGTTCAATGTATTTTCAGCAAAAAGTTACCAACAATGGGGTAAGAAAAGGCAACTGAGAAATGCAATAATCGATAAAGGAAAAAGGTCTGGGCATAGGAATATCCTGTACTTAGTAGTCAAGAAAGGGTAGCGACTGCTGGCAGAATTATTTTTGTTTTAAATTAGCATTTAAATACAAATTTTCTCTACGAAAAGTTCTAGAAACTATAAAAATTGATTGCATTTTCAGGAGTAGCTGAAAAAATGCAAAGAATTTCTATAAAACATTTTTCTTTATAATAGTCAAAGATGATTGATAATTTCTGCTGTTGTCAAAGTCTTCGAATTTTGTATTTTATGCTGTTTGTTCCTCCTCTATTAATGAACACATAAACACACTTTAATCCCAAGAATTTTTAAAAACCTTTTGCCTGTCATACCCCATTAAATGGGCACATAAAATGAAAGAAATTTATTTCTGCATTGGCTGGCAGGAAAAAGTTTTTTGGGCAACTTTTAGCAACGGCAAGGCAGAGTCTTGGCAGGATGGGCTGCTACATGGCGCACGTGGCTTGTTTTGAATTGGATTTACACATGTGCAGAGTTAATACGTGTTGCCCCAACCGCCTAACCCCCAACAACACAGAAACCCCCCTTGCAGCCCAGTGACATTTTTTTCAATTTCAACTTTCGAAGCAGGAGAAAAAAGTGCGGCAGCTGCAAAAAAGTTGCCTACTTTTCAACGTTAGCTAAAAATCCCATGGACTAAAATTTGGCAATTTATTTCCGTTCTGTATAATAAAACGAATAAACATAGATAATTAAAAAGGGCAACGAATTTATGCTGCAAAAAACTAATGCTAGAAATAAATCCATTTCTGTTTGCCCGAGCGGAAAATTGGGTCAGAAAGCTAGTAAACAAAATCCAAGCCAAACCCCCGAAATCAAACCAAAAATTTCGACAATAAAGCACAAATATAATAAAAGGGGGTAAAGTGAGTGGAAGAGGGGGTTAAAGCAGAGGAAAAGGATGACCAAAAGGGGAGTGAAAGAGTGGCAAAAGAGGGGCCACAGAGAGTAACAAAATTTATGAGTGCAATTAAATGCCGCGACCAGCGGGCAAATAAAATGAAAATAAAACATAATAAACAACATAAATTAGAATGAAAATCGCATAAAATGGCCAGCGCAGCACAGCACAGTTTTGGCATATAAATTATCGTATCGGCGTGCGTTTACCAACACTGGCTACCCCTCGGGTGGTGAGGTCGGCAACCCCAACAAAAACAAGCCACATGCCAACGCATTCTGCCACACCGCCCGCTGCTGCTAAGCCAAACAATGCGTTGAAATGTTACCAATTTTTGAAAGCGCTTAAATTGCGTTACAGCTAGCGGAGGCGCACAGAAGCAGGGTGAATGGTGGGGTGGCACTTTCCAGGGGAGGTTTGTGCAGCTGAAAGAACCACCCCCCCCCCCCCCCCCCAAGAGACCTGCATTTGAACCTCTTGCCCTGCGCCGCGCTTCACGTGTTCCGGCTCGTAAAAATAACGGGGAATTTATCGCTTTCGAATGGAGTTTTTGGGGGTAGAACTCTCGACACAAACAACAACATGACGATGGGGACTGTGCTATACCCTTGCTGGAGGGTATTATTTATTTATTTACTCATTTCCAACATCTTCTTTCAGTTATAGATAGTCTATACATACGCTAAGAAAGGATCATTTATATAGCTTTAAATGTGATTTAATCGAAGAATTTGTCATACAAATATTTGTATAGTGATTAAAAGAGTTCTAAAGGTATGAAAAACACAAGGAATTAATTAAGGAGCGTGCTAACTCGCATCGTCAGGGTATCTTAAGCTTCGTTACATATTTATTTCGCTACATTTTGTGGCTGTTCCTTTTCCGTACACAAGCTCCTGTTGCTACTCGTTTGTTGTTGTTGCTATTGCGCGAGTGCCTTTTGGGTAGGTTCAAACAAATATTCAAAGCAAAACAAAACACAATTTTGCTGCTTAAGAAATCGATGAATCGCTGAACAACAACAACAACAAAATTCCCCATACTCCACTCTATGCCTCACCCACACAGACACACACAGGTGGAATTTTTGTTTGGGGTTCTTGAGGGTGCACCAGCATTTCCCGTATATGGCTCAGGACACGCCACATTAAGCGGCATTTTGTTTTGACATTTCCGCAGGCAGCCCAATCCCACAACAAGTTCTACTCCGTTGCCTACTTTTGCGGCCACTACACACAAAAAAAAAGGGAACATACCCGCAGAAAAAAGCGAAAGAAATCCTAGGGGGGGAAAAAGGCAGCTTGGAAGGGAAATTGAAACTGCGCACTTGGCAGAAAATCAGTAGACGAAAGAAAAATCCAACGGCTTTCATCAAATGCACACGAAACGGTTGTGTTGAGCAGATTGAGGCGGGGGAAATGCTATCCATTAAATGGGGAAACATATTTATTGTAGATGCGTGTGGCTAAGGGGTATATGAGACTTGGGGAAACGATTGGCAACTATTTATAATCATTCGCACATTAACTACCCGAAACATGATGCAGCCAGCAACAAAGTATCTGATAAAAAAGAATGTGGAATTCGTCATTCAAGAATTAAATGCTCCATAAAAAATTACACCAAAATGGACACTCCAAAAACACATCTTCAAAAATGTATTTCTGTATATCTTCTGCAAATATTTCCCGCCACATTTGGGACTGTCCAAATAAATTCAAAGAATTATAAAGAACCCCTAAATAATATTCTAAAATAAACTTTAGTTAAATGTTTTTATTGTGAATTGTTTGAGAGTGTTTACAGGTAAATTTGAGAGACTTTTCAACTCAGGGAAGGGATATACAAATATTCGTTACGTGAATTCACTTGTCCTTTTTTTATTTAAATACTTCTATTTGGGTTTTGATTACACCAAGACCTTGTGGTTCGAGCATTGCCCATTACTTGACCCAACACTGTCCCCCTTCTGCTTTGACCTTATTCGTGCCAAAGTGCCGCCCACTGGCTATTGCCTGCCAATCCTTATTGGCCTGATTTCGCTTTGCCTTCTTTGGCTCCTGCTTTGGGGCCGCTCCTCCTTCCTTGGCCCCTTTTTTTGTTCCCTTTTGTTGGCCCCTTCTTGGACTCCTGCTTTGTCTCCTTCTTTGGCCTCTTTTGGACACCCCTGCAGCCTATTCCTTTTGCTGTACCTCTCCCTTTTTGTTCTTTTGACCCTTCTTTGGTTCCCAATAATTTCCTTTCAATTTCTGTTGCTCAGATACGAGTAAAATTGTTTTTTTAATTAAGTCTAAAGAAAAAAGTCGAACTATATATCACTGAAGACTGATATGTGTAGGTTCTGCCCTGCCCTGTCCCTCCTCTGTACTTTTTCTACTCTTCTGCTGTGCCTCTAGCATTCTCTTTTGTTGACTTCTACTTTGGTTTTTGTTGTTTTCTGTTTGTCTGTTGATCTGCCATCAGCAATAATAAAACAGAGGCTAACCGACTGACCCGAACTGTTTCATTTGAGTTGAAAACAAACAGAAATTGCCGGGGGGGCAAAGCTGCAAGGCATATGGCGAGAGGATGTGGGGAGTCCTTTATAGTGGCAGCCGCCTCATAATGATTGCATTTCCAAATGAAAATCAACAAACAGCACAGCGGGGCACAGGAGGCGGTGAAGCGGCGTATGAGCAATATTGAATCATAAACACCGTTATGTGTGCGTGCATGTGTGTGTGTGCGTGTGTGTGTGCATGTGTGGACTTGACTTTTGGCCCGAAAGTGTTATAATTGATTTTGCATTGTGTTGCGTGTTGAAAATTGGAAAATCTGCTACAAGCATTTCCACTAAAGCCATCAATAAGCTGTTGAATAAATTATGCCCAAAAATCCACAGATGCACAGGATATATGCAGGACACACACACACACACATGGCTACATTTTTGCAGCCAGCTGTCAGAGAGCAAGAGCCGTAAAATCCAATAAATTGAATGGAATTTCAAGTGCTGAGCCCAAAAACCACACGAAAAATAAAAACAACAAAAATTGCAAAATGTTTTTGGGATTTATTATGGGACATTGACAATTATTTCAGTCGAGTGAGAGAGCAGCAATAACAGGAGGCATTCAGCATGAGTTGAAAGTATTTTGTTCAAGGATCAAGCCGCAAATATGAGCAGCAGCAGTGGCAGAGAAAAAACTAAAGGACAAAACCTCAGCAGCGCTAAAGGATCAAGCAGCATTGGCAATAACCAAAAGCGACAGAATCGAAGCGAAACTCAACCTCAAGCTGGGCAAGCTATTAAAAATTGCACATGCCACATGGAGAGAGAAAAACAAAAGAGCAATCAGTCAAGAGTCAAGAGTCGAGCAGCAGAAGTAGGTTTCAATTTCACTTAATATCAAAACCACAGAAATAAAGAAAAGGGAAGGAAACGAGCAGATGGATTGAGAAGAGAGATATTGGTTATAGAGAGATTGAGGAGGAGCAGCAGGAGAAGTTTCGAAGCAAGAGGATTGGGAGTAGGAAAATGTGGTTACAGCTTGGAAGGAAAATGTGGTTACAGGACTGCTCCACTGAATGACTAAAGCACTGGCTGACGGCTCACTGGTCTCTGGTCACTGTTCACAATTCAAAAAGGGAAACAAAAATACAACAAAAATGGCAACAACAAAAACGACAACAAAAAGGCCAACAAAGTTGTTGTCTGGCATGTGGGGTACAGTCCAAAGAACAAGAAAGGAGCGAAAAATGCAACCACAGTTGGCAGCTGCTCCACCTACAGCTGCCAGCACAACACTACCGCTCCTCCTCCTACAAAAAAAAAACTAAAGAAAAAGAACTAAAGTAAAGCGTGAGTAAAGTCAGCAAATCAAATGGCATGCAGATGCCAAGTGCGTTTGGGGGGCAGTGCTGCCAGGCAGGATTAGGCGGCGAAGCAGCAGCAGGAGAAGGACGAGGCCAAGGCAAAGGCAAGCCAGTTGGTTCAGCTGCCTGCCACATGAATGCCGATAGTTGTCAGAGATTATGACACGAGAATGCCACAAGCAGTCAGGCAGGCAACTAAGGCAGGCCAAGGCTGGCAAGTCAGCAGGGAAGAGCGAGTATGAGGGGTTTGAGGTTGGGTAAAAACTTTCAAGCAATGAACACATTTGCGCATATTTGCATAAAACTCGTAGCAAAGGATGAAAAGTGGAGGAGGCAGGACTCGGTGGTGACGGTGGGAGGAAGGGGCACGAGGAGCAGTAGCTGCGGCGGAATATTAAAGGAAAGAAATGCCAGAGCAAAACTCAAACATGGACATTAAAAAGGGGCATCCACTCTCTGCTGCACAGCCACAACACGAACCATTGATGCACTTTCTCTTACTCTCTCTCTCTCTCTCTCTCTGTGCATATGCATACGCATCGGCAAGTCATCAGCAAATGCGATTTACCAAGTGGATATCTCTATTAAGTGAGAAAATCGGAAATTGGACAACGGAAATACAGCAACAGACTCTTTCCCTGTCTCTCTCTTAAGTGACATTTCCGGCTTAGGAGGATTTATTGATAGAAAGTTGATTGGCGCCATTAATTCTTAAGGCATTCCTCACAGAATTCTAGAGAAAGTTATTTCAAGTAATTATTTTTTTTTGTTATTTTTTTTTTATTTTTTGTAATGTAAAAACTTGAATTTGTATATCCCGTATATTTTGCATATTATATATGCATTTAATTTGTATTTACTTATATTTTAATATCCCTATTTTAGTTATTCATATTAATTTATGTATGAATATTTTTTTTATTAATATTTTATTGATTTATATATTTTTTTATTCATTTATGCATCTAAATATTTATCTTATATCCTTAAATATATCCCATCTACCTACATAATTCCTACACAAATTTCCTTTTCCTCTTGCATATTTTCTATACAAAAATCGCTCATGTATTCCACCTTCACAAGAGTATCTACAACTTTGCATTCATCCATAAGCAAAAGTACAATGCCGTTCTCGTTTCTCTCTCAA
This sequence comes from Drosophila guanche, assembly GCF_900245975.1. Lineage (NCBI taxonomy): Eukaryota > Metazoa > Arthropoda > Insecta > Diptera > Drosophilidae > Drosophila > Drosophila guanche. Next base: position 5,502,652 of record NW_022995749.1, on the reverse strand, counting down.
ATATTCAGCCATAAAACTTGATCAACTTGTGTGAACATGGCACGGAAGCACAGGGGACAGAGAGAGAGAGAGAGAGAGTCAGCAGCAGAGGGGGGAGAGCGGTATGTCCCCTGGTACTTATTGGTGAAATTGTGGAAGTCCATGTCTGCATAAGAAAAAACTCATAAAAACTGCTGACAACAACAAAAACAGAAACACAGAATTACAAAAATATATTCCCAGTAGAGCTTAAAGCCCTGCGCCACACATGTCAGTGGGTGTGTGTGTGCGTAGATAAAGATGCAAAAGGACACATCTCCCCCCTTCATTGACAGAGTCTATAAGGTTCCATAAGCTACGATTATTAAAAATTGAAAATATTTGTCTACCAGCAAAGGATTTGCCCAGGCAAGGAGGCAGAAGTTGCCCTTCTTTTTCTTTATTTTTTTCTGATTGCAGTTTATGCACATGAATAAAGTTGTGCGGCATTTAAACTGGTCACAAAAGAGCATACAAAGTAGGAGATAAGAGACAAGACAAAGAAGCAGTTTATAGAGGAATCAATGGGGGAAACCGTGAACGAAGAGATGAAGGAACAACAGCAGAAAGATGAAGGTACGACAGCAGCAACCACAGGAGTTCATGTAGCCAGAAAGGAGAAGCTGTAGTAGATAAAAGGATAACAGCTTGTTAGAATAGAAAGAGCACAAAGAAAACCTACAAAAACCAGGGCCCAAATAGGCTAAACGATTGACCATTTACATTGAAATCGAGTAGAAGCTAAAAGGAAGGATTCTTCTCGCGCACAATCCACAAAAACCGAAAGGAAACTGTCACAAAATGCAATTAAATTATGAAAGGTCTTTGCAGGGCGGGGAATAAAATAAGTGCGGATGGGGAATGCCATTTAGTTGGCTGACTTAGTTAGTGACTGTGTGGGAAGGGGGAAACCTACAACGAAAAAACACGAAAAAGGTGCAGGCGGCGAGGCAGGCAGGCACCATCAAAGTTTGCTAAATTGTGGATAGAACAAGAAATACAAGAACAAAAGAAAAGCTGCAATGCATTATTCATTTACTCTCTAGCTTGGTCTCTGTCTTACGCTCACTCTCTCTTTCTTTATCATCCGCTCTCTAGTTGCCTCCCTCATTCAGCCATTAGTCGAAGCGTCAAGCGTAAAATGCTAAACTGAAATTTTGTGTTGAACAAATGTTGACAGCTAACGCGGCCGTCCCGTACCACCCATCCACACCCTTCTCTTCGTTTTTGATGGGGCAGCTCCATTAGGCGGCAGGCAGGCAGCGCCTTGACAGCTGCTGCGACGAGTTGGCAGCGCTGCGACGAAGTGACGCAAAGTTTAATTGAAATTCTGAAAGGAATTTGCACAGAACTCAGGCACTGGATAAGCGTGGATGGTAGATGCTCTGTGTTTCAGCAGGGGTAGGGGTAAAAACTTCCCGCAACTTCAGATTAGTTTTACATATTATTAGAAATTGAAAAAAAAAAAAATAAAGAAAGAATCAGAAAGAAATCTTCATAAATTCAATGTATATTTATATGTATATTTTCCGTGCTCGTTCCACATAATTATTGGTGACGCTTGAAATACTTTCCGTGAAAGCAAAACTTTAGCCCAGATATCTCAATTGAAAAGTATAGAAAAAAAAACGTTTGGATACGAATACTTATTAGCATGAGCTGATGCTCTGCGAAAACACTTAAGGAAGGGTATGCATAGGGAGAAAAGAGTAACAGAATTGCAGAGTAAATGTTTAAGATAACAATTAAATCAAAAATCAATCAAATAAATTAGTGACTGCAAATGAAAGATGAAAAATTAAATATATAAGAACTAATAAGTAATAAATTTTAAACATTGGGAAGATTTAAGTACAGCAGAATATTGTAAAATATTTTAATCAATGAATGAATATTGCATTCAATATTTATAATTCTTTTTTGAAGCTCAAGGAAACATATAAAATAATGAAATAAAAATGAAGAAATGCATGAAAAATCATTGCTGGAAATATTCTTTAGAAATTAATAGTTTAAATATTTGTATACAATTTCTAAACATTTCTGAGATCCCAGCATTCTATCAAATATATTTACTTGATTTTTAAATTGAAACTTAATTTATTTTTCCTGCTTTTCTAACATTTATTTATAATAATTTTACCCAACATTCCTCAGCCCCTCTGCAAATATTTCTTCACACTTTCTTCGCTCCGTTTCTCTCAGTGTTTTCAGTACTCCTCAATAGCTTAATGACCAAAGTGCTCTAATCAATTTTAATATTCCGCTCTCAAGCTGCAACCACAAATTGAATGAACCAACTCGACTCGACTCGCAGTCCCTTTGATTCATCAAGCAGCAAGCGGCAGGGCACACACACACACACAATGTTTTGGTTCGCTGGAGGTCGAAAGCCACTTGAACAACTGAAGAATGAACATTTCCCTTTGGTCTTATGAAAAATTAAATGAAGCTAAAGCCATAAACTCTGAACTCCAGCTGCTGCTGCTGAGGCTCCTTCATCTAGCAGTCAGTCATCGTTCGTCTTTGGTCTCTCGTCTCGAGGTAAGTGGCAAAAGTCAAGTGCCGCAAACGTTTTTGGTTTTCAACAGCAGGGGGCAGGGGCAGGCACACTCTCATATGCTGCAAGCTGTTCATAATTTGTTGCCACACAAAAAACAAAAAGCTCACCCAAAAAAGGAGGCGCCACACATTTTTCCTGTCCTCAGGGACAAGAATTTGAATTTTAATCTGAATCTTTTTTCTTTGAGCCTCTCTCTCCTTCCCTTGTTTTTTTTTTTTGACAAGTCTCCTCTTGCAGTTTATTAGAGCAAACTTTTGTGGCACAAGTTAAGGATTTCAAGACAAATTTAATGTGGCAGATATCCAGTGATAAGAAAATTTAGAAGTGACACAGCCACACACACACTGTTGAATCCCAGAGAGAGATTCTAAGAAAAAAGAGGCGGCAGCCCAACGTTCGGTAACATGAAACTTTTCTTCGTCGTTTTTTTTTTTCTTTTTTTGTTTGGTGTGTTGGGGGATATACGAGAATCACAGCTGGCAGTTGAAAATAACACTTATCGCCCCATGGAATGACACAGGAGCAGTGGCCAGAGGAAGAGGCAAGAAAGGGTGCCAGGAAGAGGCAAGAAAGGGTGCCAGGAAGAGGCATGAAAGCGCTCTGAATGGGCGCCAGCAAGAGCTAGGAGGAGGCTACAAATGGTGGCTTGAACGCTGGGTTTATAGATATGCGATCTTTGCTTTTTATTGGCTTTCATGGGGCGTGTGTGTGTGTGTGTGTGTGGGAAGCAGGAATGGAATCCAAGGAGCAAAGCAGTCAAAGAGTTGTTGCAGTGAAAAGGTGGAAAGCGGCGTAAGGGCCAAAGCAGTCCAAAGGGCTGAAGCAATGTAGCAAAGAGAGAAGAGCACTCCAAAGGGTAAAAAGGGGAAAAAGAGAAACCAAAAAAGCAGAGTTTAAGCAAAAGCTTCCCTTACCCTCTCACCGTTTTGTAGTTTTCTTTCTTCAACTTAATCCTTTCTTATTGAAAACCAAAAATGAAGCAAAAAGCAAGGGCCAGGCCTTCTGCCTCAAAGATAAATCTTTATGCTTATAACCCCACACTCGCCCTCTCTATCACTCCTCCTCGTGAAGCGGCACGTGCGGCCTGTGAAAACGAGTTGGCAGTTCTTTTAGAGTGGATTTGTGGCATGGTGCGGGGTGCGCGGTCCGGTGTGTGTGTCGTTAGGCAGGAATGTCGTGGCAACGCTTTAGACCAATTCGCATTTTGAGCAAATTTATGACTTGATTACAATACGCATGCCACATGCAGCACAGACCCCCCGGAGGCTGAAAGGGGAGTCGTGGACAAGTTTTGGTTGAAGGCAAATCGCAAATAATGTCATATTATGGCCAGAGTAAAGCAAAGCCGATAATGTAACAATCACAAGGACAGTGTGAGGGATAAAGGGTAAAGTGGAAAATATATATTGGAGCAGTGGGGGAGAGACGATAGAAGAAATGTTTTAAAGTAGAGGAACAGATACAGAAAATTGAATTGAAAAGTAAAGAAATATAATTAATAGAACACAAAAAAGAAGACAGAAATGAGGGAAAAGGATTAAAGAAATGATTTAATATATAAAAGAAAGGGAAACTTGTGCTGGAAAAAAGGTAAAAATGTAGAAGCTACTCATAGAGAAAACAGCTGAAAAGAGGCACAAATAAAAGTTCATAAATTAGGGTAAAGACTCGTTAGAAATTAACAACGAATGAAGTCAAATCTCTATAAGACACAGCTAGACAGGAGACAACAAATACTCGCCCATGGAAAAGTTCAAATTAAAAGGAATCGTTAAAAACCCGCAAAATAATGTGGGGAGACGCTATTTCTGCAGCAAATGGCCTCGCTATTAGGGGCGTGGCATTGTAAATTGTGGCGACAACAATTCAATTTATCGCCCCAGTGAACACCAATTCGATTTGCGGTTTATTTTTTCTGTTTTCTGTGGCTTCATTTCTAGCTTTAAAACTCTGTTTTTAAGAGACTTTCAACTTAATTCAATTGATTAAATTTACTTTTGACTCTGCTGTTGACAGGAAAAACAAGCCCACACAGAAAAATATGATTTAATTCGAGGGAAAAACTTTAACGTATTTATGTACACATTAATATATCCATTATATATAGCACTTTAAACAATGTCCAACCAGGCGTCACGTCAATATTTTATATGACAGTGCAGCGGCGTTGGCTATTGATTGATTGATTGATTGATTGATTGATGGATCGATTGATGGATGGTTGAATGTACACTGTCGTGAAATCAATGAGCCGCACTTTGCTGCTCTGCTCTGCTCTGCTGCCCACCGCGCTGGAGCTCATTTCTCATTAAGAAATCGGTTTTAAATATATACAAACATAAGGGACATTGAATATATGTTTCTTTGTACATATCTGTAGACATGTGTGTGAGAAATGAAAACTTATTTCCTCTGTAAATAAAGACAATTTTTCATTGAATCGAATTACAATTCAACTGCCTTCAATGGCATGTGTTGTCCTGGTGCCACAGAGGCTTCTCCTGTTTCTTTACCCACTCTCACCTTTGCTCTGTTTGCCTCTCTTAGGTACGGATAAGTTGCCCCAAAAGGCAACACATTCACAAAGAGAAACATACATGTACATGGCAGCCAAATCTAATAATGAGCTTGCCACCTAACGAAAGTTAAGTAGCGAATTGGAGACGGAATGAATAGCGCGCTAAAAAGTAGGGAGCGATACAAACGAGAGTAAGTAGGTGTAGTAAACAGAGAGGAGAAGTAGGCAGAGGGAGAGGTGCAGTAGAAGGTGTCGTGTGACAATGGAAGGTGCAGTAGCGAGAGGATAAGTAGCGCGAGGCTAAGTAGCGAGAGGATAAGTAGCGAGCAGAAAGAGAGGAATAGCACAAAAGAACTAAAATGAAATGAAAGACAGATATGCTGTAGGAAATACTTGGATAATCTCGACTAGATAGAACAGCTAAACAAATGTGTGACAGGATTCGCTAAAACGTAACGAGTATTGTAACAAAAGCAAGTACAGTAGCGGGATATCTAGTAGAAGTGGTTTAAGTACACACAAAAACGTAAATATAACTGAGAACTTGTTTAAACAGAGGTTAAATAGAGGTTAGACACAGGTCACACAGTGAGAGATGCACTAACGAGAGTCGTAGGAAGCATAACTTTTAGTAGCGAGTAGTAAAGAGATCTAGTAAAGAGAAACACGCTAAGTCGAGCAATAAGCTGCTGGATCAGCTAAGATGGCAGCAGATATTCCTACGATTATGCTACTGCAGCTCACAGTTGTCCTACCTCCTCCAGCTCTCCTTCTTCTACCCCACGCCACGGTGACATTTGAATTTTTGGCCATTTAAACCCAAATTTCTCAATTTTTGTCGGCTGTTGTGTGTGCTCTGTGGTGTGAGTGTGATTCATTTGCGTGGGTTGTTCAACCCAACTCATGATTGTTTGACTTGGTGTTTTTTTTTCATGCAGTGGCATGGCTTTTCTTTTCTTTTGGTTTCTTCTCTTCTTTTTTTTGCGCTTTTTGGCAGAAAATAACGTGACATGCATAAATAATTGAGTTTTCGGAAAAATACGCGATGGCAGCAGTGGCAGTGGCAGTGGCAGTGGCACTGCCAGAGAGAGAGCGACATGACAAACAAACAAAGGAAACGGGTATGGGGCAGGGGCAACACAAATACACGAGGAAACGGAAATGAAATATGGCGGAATGGCAAAAATGGCAAACTAGTGAAATGCCAAAATGGCGGCGGCCACCATATTGTGTGTGTTTTGTTCTGTGTTAGCGGCAAGTGAGCAAATGGGTAGCCTACATACATAATGCTATCAAATATTTATTTCCAATGTGAAAAGCAAAGTCCTGACGAAGGCACGCCTGATGGAAGAGAGACACTAATGGAGAGAAAGAAAAGTTAGAAAACAGCGAGGCAAAAACCTCCACGGGATCAACCAAATATATTATAAATAAATTTCTAAATTCTGCCCAAAAAGGTTTACACGACAAATATTGTTTCTGATTGACAATTAATCAACTAAATGGAACCAGCCATTGTAAGCCATCTTCATTCAAACATCCATCCAACAAATATTTATATCGAATATTTATATGCAAAATGAACAAATCAATTTGCCAAAATGAAAGCCAAACAAAAACCCCATCCACCACGATACATGGCCCACACATAAAGGAGGTTCACCAGACAGAAGGGCGGGCGGGCGTTTCGCCAATGGAGTGGAATTCCTGGCTGGAAGTGAACTTCCAAAAGCTGAAAGCATAAATATTTAGACAAAATCTATTTTATACAAATAAAGTGGAGAATTGAAAGGAGCGAAACGCCAAACCGACAACAATTGTGGGCTAAACTTTTACAACATTATTGAATACTCATTGGTTGAACTACAATGGTGGGTTAGGGTGTATAAGGCTATGGTGTGTGTATGTTTCGAAATGGAAGAGGATTTGTATGATAAATATAATAATTATTGCACTTTTCTCACTTCTTTTAACTCTTTTTGATCTTATTTTGTATAATTTAAATCATATTTTATGTTTGATATTTTTTGTACATTTTTTTGGTATATTTAAACTGTATTTATTCTTGTCTAGTACATTTTCAGCATTTTTAAAGAATTTTCTGATATTTTCTAATAGTTTCTAGAGCATTTTCTATAATTCTACTATTTGTACTTTTTTATCAAATTTTCCTAATATTTATAGCATTTTTATGCATTAAATTAATCTCCAGAATCCTTCAAATATTTCTCATCAAACACCCAAAGCGACTTCCTCCCAGTTTCTACTTTTATTCCTCCTACAATATCAACGGTCATCATTTATTCTATCAACTCTCTCCTCTCTAAGTGTGCTGATATCTTTTTTTCATCCACAAATTTGTCGCAAAGTTTTCGTTGTTTTTTTTTGGTGTCGTCTCCTTCTGGTTTTTATGGGCAATTTATAAACTCTGTTCTGTTCTATGGCTGTGGGAAAGTGAGCGTACAAAATACTTTTACATCTTTTGTGTGGCATATAATAATTTATAAGCCATTTTTACGAAACTGTTGCTGGTGGCACAGGCACACACACACACACGCGCAGAAGAGCTGCCTGCAGGAGCGCCTTTCGATTGGTTAAATTGTTGGACAAAAATATTTAATGGTGGGGCGAGTGTTGCTCCCCAAATTTGTGTAGTTTTGCTCCGTAGTTTCTCAACCCCCAATTGTTTGGCTCTAACCCCTTTCAGGAGCGCCCCCTTCAAGAGTTTCGAGTAAATTCAATTCTGCTTAAAATGTTTTCCAAAGTAACAATTTGTGTGGAGCTCTCGTGGAGCTCTGTAATTGCATCGAGACAGACAGAGAGAGGGGAGTGGGTTTGGGTTTTGGTGTGTGTGTGTGTGTGTGTGGTGACATATGCCAAAAATGTGACTGCAATGAAACCGGAAACGAGCAGCCGAGAGAAAACTACAGCCACAACAAAACACCAGTCACCCATCCTTACCATTTTTCCGACTTGAGGGGGTGGGTACATTGTGTGCACTCAACTGTACCCAAAGACTTGAATGTGTCTCTGTGCGTCCTGTATTGTCCTTTCTGCTGTTTGCCTTGTTGGGTGTTCTGTGTATTTTATGACTTGTGTATGTCCTTTCGGCAGACATACCCCTGTTGCCGCTGTCCGCTCACCTTCTTCAACCATCTTCTTGGCATTTCAAAAGTTTTTGCAATGGAATTGCAAGTCCCCACATTTTTCAGATGGTTGTTGCTGCTGCTGCTGCTGTTGTGGCTGTTGCTATTTGGGCTTTTAGCATGTGACGCCATTTGTGGCAGCGTCCAACAGTGTCCCCACCACACCACAGTGCTCCCCCTTCTGCTCACAGTCCTTGCTCTTGCGCCACGCACATTGAAAGCAAAAGCAAGGACACCCAAAAAACCAATAGGAAGACGTTTTCCTCAAGCAAAACGAGACAGAACTAAAAAGGATGTAGAAAAGTCCTGCCGCCCGTTCGTCACACTATTCCCAGTCTCCTGCCCCAAATGGAAAGTCTTTCCCCCCATGTTCTTCTTTTTTGAAAGTCCATCTCTCTGTGTGTGAAAGGTGGGTGGAAAGGGTGTTCTCTCAAGTGCTGAACATCTATTGTTGTTGCTGCTATTGTTGCTTGAATGCATACCCTGTAAAATGCAGGCACAAAGTGTGTGACGCATATCTGGGGTCTTAAAACAAGTTTAGGACTAGGATTAAAAGGAAAGTTTCTTCGCGAGAGATTTAGGACTGTGCCTTAGAAGGTTTTTAGCTGTTTTAGATGAAAGTTTTTGACTAGGTCAACGAAAGTCAAGGGAAAAGTATAACAATTTGCAGCAAGAAAGCGTTGCAGAGTTGGGACTAATAATGCGCTATAATTTCGTGTGAAATAAACACTTTGAAATGGTTAAAATTAATGCTGTTTAAGGCTAAACAGAAATTACATTTTAAGTGACTTTTTAAAAGGAAAATTGGTAATTTAAGGACTGATTTTTAAGCAACTATTTACCTTATATAAAGTTCAATTAAATCCCATAACCAAACGAAACCAAGGACAATTCCAACTACCATTTTCTCCCTTCAGATCATTGCCCATGTCTAATATTTTGCTTGCAATATTTTTTCCTGAAGCCCTTTTTACTTACTCGTATTTGCTGTGTGTTCTAGTCTCTGGCTTCCGTTTTGTTGCTTTACACTTGTGTATGCCGCACGCCACATGCCTCTTTGCCTACCTTACATACCTTCGGTGTAAAAAGTAAAGGCAAGAATTTCACTTCCTTTAGTTTAGGTTTTTTCCTTTGCTTTCATTCGACGCTTTGTTTACGACCAAATCCAAAACAATGGCATTTTTGCACATGAGCGCATTTAGGGGCTGGGTCTGTCGTCGTCGATGTTGTTGGTGTTGCACTCAAACTAAACTTTACAGCTGCTGCCACTGATGGTTCCTCCTACTGCCTGCTCCTGCTCCTGCTCCTGCCACCACATGACTCTTGAAATGTCTTCCTGGTCTCCGACTTGTGTTGAATATTTAAGCCTTTTCTTCCTGCCTCGCCTCTTAGGGCCAGAGAGAAGTGAATTATTACGGGGCATCTTGCAGCCGCCTCAAACCGAAAGGCAATCTAGCACACACACAGGAGAGAGGGAGAATGGGGGCTATGTGTGTGGGTCCTATTTGCTCCTTTGGAATTCCAATTGCCCGAATCATTCGACTCATTGGCCATTGCTGCCATTTTGCTTCTTTCTTTTAGCTCTGCTCTGCTCCTATTTTTTCATTCTGCTCTTTTTTCACCCATTTTCTACTGCTGCTCCTATTTTTTCCACCCATTTTCTGCTGCTGCTTCTCTTCTGTTTTCTCCTTCTAGTTTTTTCCTGCAGCTCATCTTTGTTTGCGCTCCGCATTAGTAATACAAATTGCACATCGAAAGAAAGTTCAACAAACTGCATTTAAAATGGAACAAACACACACACAACAGTGCGTCCCAAAAGTCTACATACAAATGGAGAAGCAGCATTCAACATTGGCTAGTTTTATGCATTGCTTTTTTATCGACTCAAATGGAGCGCAAATTTCTGAAGAAAATGTTAAATTTAAGCTTGAATTTTGTTAAATAATTCAAGTATAAACAGAGAATAAAGATAAGGATTTCAAATGGGATTGGAGTTAAAAGCTTAAAGCTTTTAAGAATTAAATTTAAATTTTAACTTCAATTAAATATTTAATGCTTGCTCAAATAAAGGTTTTTTTAAACACAGAAATGCTGAAAATTCGATGCAGGATTTGCATTTTACATAAGGGTTTACAGTGATCGCTTAACAGTGTCCCGTGTGTTTCATAACAGAGCTGTCTTTAATGGTTTCCCTTCTTAGTGTTCCCTTTACAGTGTTCCCTTCTCAGCGTTCCCTTCACAGTGTTCAGCATCACAATCACAAATCTCCAATAAAGCGGACTTGTAATTCAACGAATTACCATGAATTATTTATAATTTGTTTGGCCATTGGGAATGTACACTTTAATATTTTTCCATTTGTTCTTCTAACAAAAAAATCGTTGATTTCACAGCTGCATAAATTCTTTCACATTACTTTCAATATTAATAATATAATTCTCTACAGAAACCAATTTTATTGCCACTTTTTTATGAGAACTAATTTCAGTTAAATAATTTGTTCTATATCCAAAAATTCTTTTCGATAAATATTTTGCTCTATTTCCGGAACAACTATAAAAATGAATTAAATGCTTGCCTCGCATTTTTCATTTGACGGCTGGCATTTGTATTGCTTATTTAAATATAATTGAATTTTATGAGCAAATAAACTACAATTTATTAAAGAAAAAATGCATTTAAAAACAAACGAAAAGAAAAACAAAAACCCCACCAGAAAAAATATTTTAAAAACCGGTAAGGAATATTTATGTTAAAGGATATACAAAAAACTCAACGCACCATCAATATTAATTGGCGGAACCGCAATGGACTTTGGTTTCAAGATTTGTGTTCCGATTGGATTGTTCCGATTTCTGTTCAATTTTCCTTCTGCAAAAAGAGAGAGAGAGAGAGAGAGAAAAATGGGGGGATATAAATATATATATAAATAAATTGATTTATGGCTGCGGCAAAGAAATCGGTGAATCAAGCGAGCAGTTAAACAATAAAGCCAAAAAGCCGGCACTTAAATAAATGACCAGCCCCAGGCAGCAGCAGAGAATCAAAATGATGATGATGATTGCCATCTGCAAGGACAGTGGTGGAGTCAAATGGGGAGTCAATAGAGGTAATAATAGAAGGAAAAGCTTGGAGATTCAGGGAGCTTTCAATACTTGTATTATGTACAAGATGAATGCATTTTCTATGAGCTATAAGACCCCACACCGCGCATCCCCACTAAATCTATCAACCCATAAACGCAGAACCATTATTTAGCGGAACAATTTGGTGTGTTTATTGACTTTATCGAGTGTCAAAAATAGCATCATAATCAGTAGAGCAAATAAAAACACAAATACAAACTGTGGGCAACTGCTAGAACACCACAGGACACCACAAGGACCTCCCTCCCCCCAAAAGACACAACCATTAGTGAGGCAAAAAAGCGGAAGTTTGGGAGGGTGGAGGTGGAGAAGCCCAGCAAAACAATTTCCAGCACTAAATCAAAAAATAAAATAGAAAAAAAAACGAAGCTAGAAAATATGATGAGAAATCAACAACAAGAGCGGAGGGAGCAGGAAGAGGGGCAACAGCAGGGCACCCAAAAGATGAAAAGGGACAAAGTTGGTGGCAGCAGCAGGAAGCAAGTCGGTAGCTGGAGGAGTACTCATGTCATATTATTGACGATGATGGCTGCCGAATGATGGCAAATGAAGCAGCAGCAGCAGCAGCGACGAGTAACCCTAATGGTATGGGCAGGGTTTTTGTGTGTGTGCTGTGGCATGACTGTCGGCAATTTTCATCAGCTTAAACCGATGACAGTTGAAAAATGTGCTCCAACTTTTTGTTGCTTCTTTTTTGCACTCTGACATTTTGCCTCACTTTTTGTCCACAGATATTTTTCCTCACTTTTTCCCCCTACACAACACTTGTCCCTCCGATATTTTCCCTGCATACTACACCACTTTCCACCGATATTTTGCCTCACTTTTTCCATACATTTACCACACTTTTTGCTCACATTTCCATTTTATTTTTATCCTCCATAGATATACATTTAAAAATTGTATAAAATGGCGGTTGACGTTTGACAGCGAAGGAAGCGGAGGCTGTCAATGTGGTGAGGAAAATGTTTTAAAGTTGGTTAGCAGGCGACACAGAGAGACAGAGGGGCAGAGAGGCAGGAGCTGCCTGACATTTCATAAAGTGCCACAGCACCGCCTTATGCAAATGACGCGTGGCTTTCCTTTGTACGCCGCTGATCCGATTTCCTCAAGCAAAACCAAGCATCGATTGAAACCCGCAGGTGTGATGCTTAGCCGCAAATGTGTCTTGGCCATATCAAACGACAAATCAGCCACAAAATAAAGGAAACTGTCAAATATGGGACACCACAGCAAAAGCAGCATGAGCAGCAGTGTGGGCATGGTGTGGCAAGCCACCAACCACAAAGCCCACAAAAACTTCTCTCATTCTTGCGTGCGCCAGAAACTTTCACACGCCAAAACAATTTGTTTCAGTTTCCGCTAGACAAATCCTTGGGTCCAGGCGATGTCCTGTGCATAACAAATATTGCCTGTAATTTAATTAATCCACGAAATCCACAAAAGTATCAAAGTTTTGCCAATAAAATTGGAAATTGTGGGGCGGAGACGGGGCGAAATGGATAAAAGGGGTGCACGAAATGCGACTGGAATAAGGGACAGGATGTGGCCTAGCAATAGGATGGCGGCTGTGGATATCAATTAAATGCAAAACACAAACGCAAAACAAAAGCAAAGAGACAGCAAAAAGGAAGGTTGGCCAAGTGGCAGATCAAGGCAGAGAGGAGGTAGCTGGATGATGGGCACAAGGCGGCGGAGCATAGGAGGAGGCTGATGGGCGAGAGCCAGCAAAGAGCAGGAGTAGCCAGCTGAATGTTTCGAGCAAGAGGCGCCGAAGCGTTGAAGCCATTTCCTGTTGGCAAAATCTATTAGCCCCAGCCCAACCCCACACACCCTCTAGATAAACTTTTGCACCATGCTAGAGACGACACACAATTTGATTAATTTTAAGACAATAATCATAAAGGCGGGTTGTTCGGCGCTATTTATTTCAGCCCACATTCCACCACCCTTTCTGGCGCCCTACTTTCCTGCCTCTCTTTTCCCACTTCTCTATCTAATTTCGGCCTCTCTTTCACACTCATTTAAATGCGTTGAAGGAGCAAGCACGTGCCTTGCGGCCAGAGCATTTCCTATAGCATACTTAGGCGGGTTGCTTCATTTCTTACGGAACCCAAGCACGTCTATGCTCGCTCTCGCTCTCTCTCTCTATCTCTCTCTCTCTCTCTCTCTAGCTATCTTTCCATCTCTTTCTACGTGGGTTAGTTAATTTTCGCCGCCTCGCAGTTGGAGAGAGTCTCTGAAAAGGTGGAGAGGTGAAAAAACTTTAAGTCGATGGAAAACTTAATCAAAGTTCCTTACTGTATTTTCCACCGGAAAACTTTTCTCCTATGGTCCAAAAGAGTTTTCGGGCACGCAACACTTTTGCCTGCCTCAGGCGACTGGCGGCGGGCGGCCAATGGCTTCGTTAACTCGTTCTGGTGTATGGGGGGGCGAAAGAGCTGCCTGCATGTGCCACCTGCCACAAACTGTTTGCGTGTTCAAATGTTATTTATAATATGCCAACCTCGCTGGGTCCTTCCTCAGCGCGTGGGTGGAGGAGCCTTCAACTTGACCAAATGTTCAACATTTCAAGTTTTCATCCTTAAAACCTCAACCTTTTTTTTCTGGCGCTGCCTTTGTGGCGTTTAACTTTTAATTGGATTTTAGTTTTTGGCTTAGTTAATGGCTAAATGAACTCGCACTACTCCACACTCACTCCCTTTCCTGTTTTGTGCAAAATATTAGCGCATAATTTCAACAATTACTTCCAACGGACTGACCAACACTGGAACACAATTCTGCTGCCTGACTCCCAGCTCTCTCAGCTGCTTAATCATTTGCATATTTTCATTAGAAATTCTGCATTTAATGTTGCCCTGCACCTCACCGTTCGACTACCTTTTTGCATAATTATCTTTTTGCTTTGGAGTATAATTATCATTAGTTACGTGGAGCGGCGGAAGGGGTGCGGGAATCATTGCGAAAACTTTTGCAACACGTAAAAATCACTGAGGTTGAAGATAACCTTTAAGTTTGAAGTTAATTGAGATACTTTACAAAAATGGCCCAAAATCTTTGCAGGTTTTCTTTGATGATTTTTGCAGGTATTTGTAGATTATTCGGCTGCAATCTTTGAAGGTTTCTCCCCGTGTTTAAAGGTCATTGAATCCCGCATCGTATCAGCTGCTTGCCACACACACACACACACACACACACATTCCTCTGAGTAATTTCCATATTGAGTTCATTGAAATGGATTAAAAGGAGGCACAGGAACAACGAATAATTTCCATATTAGGTTCATTCAAATGGATTAAAACGAAGCAAACTCCAGGCCAAAATAGAGGCAATGAAACCCCAAAAAAATGGAAGCAAGGAACCTAAAAAATAAAGGCAATGAACCCCAAAAATAAGGGGGAAAGGAACGCCACAAATAAGAGGCAGAGAGATGCAAATATTGGGGAAAATGTAAAAGAAAATTCGAAAAGGAAGTGGCAAAAGTAAAGGAAAATATAAGCAAAAAATCTAAGAAGGAAATCTAGAATAAGGGAAACGAGCGAGAAATTCCTCACTCAAGCTGTTGGGGGGGTAGAATTTCATAACAAGCGAAATGCCAAACCAATCCACGACCACCCCTCTAACATTCCACACACACACACACACACACAGGCCCTTATCCGTGTAAACACATTCAACATTCAAGCCATCAACAATTTATCACAGCACAAAACTGAACGAAATCTCATTTGCAAAAAGATGCTGGAAGGCCGGGCCAGAAATGACAGGGTAGGGGACACAGAAAAAGTTAAGCAATTCCAAGGGCCATGAGGAGAACAGAAGGGGGGCACTCAGTGCTTGTCAAACTGTGCACAAACACAAACAGAGGCGAAAGCACAGTTCCAGAAGGAAGTATACACTTTTTTGGGAGAGTACAAAAACCGGATGCTTGGCGACAAAGCAGATTTATGTTTTATTCGTGCAACAAAAGGCACAACCAGAACCAGAACGTTAGCAGAAAAAAAACATCCATCGAATGGCAGGGCAAGGAAAGGAAAAGCGAAAGGAAATGCGTGTAAAGGGTTTTTCGGTGCCGGTTACGCTCATTTCCCCGAGACTTTTTCCGAGGGGAAATAAATAAGGAAATAATGTTTAACTTTCGCCCAGCCAAGACAATCAAATTCTACAAGTTGCGGGTGTCCTGCCCATCCATTTCCCACTCTTTTTCCTGCACTTGTTTCGGGGCAGAGGAAAAAGACATTTTCTCATTTATCAAAAATCTGTTTTCGTTTGGGGTGCGGGAAATAAAGAAATATGCGAATGGAGGGAGTCTCTTGGCAATTTACAATGCTGATCCCGATATGATTGCACTGCAAAATGGCTGGGGTACAGACGGTAAAAATGCTCTGAAAAATGCCCCTGCAAAATGCTGAGATATTGTTGCTAGTCGACGCCTGCGGTGCTCCTGCTTTTATGGCATTGAAAAATGATAATTTCCCCAGGAGCAGCAGCAGCAAAAAAAATAAAACAAAGCAGAAACAAAGGCAAAAGTCAACAAGCACTGGGAGTGCTGTGAATGCAGCACCAGCCACTTGCGACTATTTGAGGAATGTGTCACCTTACTCTCGCACCCTTTCTGCCATTTCTCACACCCCCGCACTTTTCGCTTTTTATTTCTCTTTGTTTCTGCGCTCCAAGCCGGACTCAAATGAATCTTATTTTTTGGCCACTGGCAAAATTGTTGCAGGGGGGAAAACAGCAAACTGGGAGCAGGACTTTATGGTTGGTGCAGTGCACTCTCTTCTCCCTCTCTGGCCCTCTACTTTGTCTGTGTGTGTCTTTGGGGAATTACGCGTCTATGAAACTGTGATAGCGTGTGTGTGTGTGTGTGTGTGTGTAGCCCATGTGTGTGCTTGTGTGTGTGAGTGCTCTTTGTCTCAGTCTGGTTAATGGTGCGACAGGACTTTAAACTTTTTTTATTGTCAGCTTAAAAGTTTTTCCTCGCCTTTTCGTTTATGCGAATGTGTAAATTTGTGAATCTACGAATACGTGAACTTTTGTGGCTATTTTAACGAGTGTTGTAAAGGTAGACAATGAGATTTATGGGTGTCTTTGCTTCTGGTTTTCCTTTTTTGTAATTTTTCTGGTTTATTGTATTTTTTTTCTCTAATAATTTTTCAATATATTTTTCTTGCCTTGTTATTTTGCTAGCATTTTTCTTTTTATTTTCTAATATTATTTTTAAATATTTTCAAGCATACATTTTATATAATAAAATAATAGAAAACTATTCACAATTATTCTGGTGTTTGTTGTTTATTTTTATCCCTCCTTCCTTTTAGACAATATTAAAAAAAAAAATAATAATAATTTTTAATTTAACTTTTTTTTTTTGTTAATATTTTCTCGTTTTTTTATGACACTATTCATCCGTCCTTAAGTGATTTTTAATCATTAAATTACCCTTAACCTTAACTTTAAATCAATTTCAACCCAAAAACACCAAAGCTAAAGTTGTTTCCGTTTAAATTCCTAATTTCCTTTTCACGCATAAACATGGTCTACCCACATTTCATTAGTTTGCACGCAAATTTCATGCAGCACATCCTCTGCCAGAGACACTTTGTCCCCGCTCTTCCTTACTCTATCTATGGTAATGGCATGTCAAAGGATATATGTAGGAACTCCTTCTGGATTCCGGGATTCAGTGGCTGCCAGATTTTCTTGCTTCTCAGCTCAAGAGCTCGTTGCAGGCAGCCAGCAGCAGCAGCAGATGATAAATTTTGCATTTTCTTGCAGTCTTTTTTCGGGATGCATGTGTGCGTTTGTGTGTGTGTGTGTGTTTTGCTCCTTTGTTGTCTGGCGCGTGGCATTAAGTTCTTGCCGGCACAGATTGAGTGTCCTCCTGTTGGTGGTGTGGCATGTAAATAAGTTGCAACACATGCGGATGGATGCCCCCCACTTTTGCTGCTGCTGTGGCGGGGATTTTGTCTTCAAAGTTAACGAGCAGCGAGACCGAACACAGAGAGAAGACAACGAACGAGCTAAATTCCTTCGTCACTTATAATTTATGGCCATTTGAATGGGAGAGGCTTTGAGGGCGCCAAAAGGCAGCAGCAGGAATCTGAACCTGAACCTGAACCCCAACCTGAACCCAAGTTTAGAGCTCAAATTTTGTTGTTTTGGTGGCAAAATCTTTGTGTCGCTGGCAATTTGCCGAAATGGGAAAAGGATTTTCCCCTATCGCTATCCACACCTGACATGGCAGGACCCATTCTGTTGGCCCTGGCCCTGGCCCTGGGTTTAAAACAAATGAAATGCCTTTCCCATTTCCCTCTTTCCCACACTTCATTAGCATTTAGCTCTGGTGTCACGTGCCAATATAGTGGGTCCCACATGGCACATCAGCCCTGCCGAGTCCTTCCATTAGTGGGCACCGCCTGTAAATCAAATTGCCCGGCGAAACCCTTTTTATACTTGGGTCAAGACATTCTATTAGTTGGCCATTTTCACGCCCCGCACGGTAGCAAAACAAAAAACAAATGAACCTTTAAACTGGAGAGACCCACGGACCCTCGAAAGGTGATCCCGACACAAACACGCTCCCACACACCTTTCCTGCGCATCTGTTACGGTCTCGGACACACCCCCCAAAACACACACAGCCCATGCCCATGCCTGGCAACCTTCTCTCTAGCGTTGTGACTAGGCGAACGAACGCATTGGAACATCAATAAATTAAAGGTACAAATGTAATTTCGTATCCTGACAACACTGCTGGTGGAAGTAAAGCGACGGAAAACAAACTAAAAGCAGCGCGAGAAGGTGAACTCTGAGAGGTCGCGACTTGAAAATACTCTAGGAAATTGTTGGGTGGAGTTTTGGGTGTTTCTATTACAGAAAATCGAGCATAGAAATCATTTCTTTGATTTCACTTTCAGTTTAATATATTTTAACACCGCATCAGCCTGTGATTTAACCATTTTCATGGCTTTAATCGATTGGAAAATCTATTCTTTATAATAAATATTCATTACCTTCGATTAAAGTTTGATAAACATTCTTTAACTAATCGATAACGTTCGATAAACGATATATACCACGTCAAATAAGGACCAAATTCGATTAACTTTTCTCTGCTAAAAAAACTTCCATTAAAAACTCTGTAAACCTTTTCGAAGAGCATTTCAAAAACGCTACGAAAATGGCAGAAAAAATAAAATAATATAAAATAAATATATATTTCCTGCCCTTGGGGGGTGGTTGGACATAGATTAGGGTGTTGCCATGGCATTGCTTGGATATGGATCGTATGGAACTCCCACTCCCAATCACGTTGTGGGTCACGTCTTAATGTCCTGCCTCCTGCTACACTCCAGCTTTAGCTTCGCCTGTCCAGCTCCTGGTGCTGCTTTGCTTTCCCTGCTGCCTGTCCAACTCCTGGTGCTCCTTTGCTTTCCCTGAAACTGCTCCACCTTCCTGCTCCGCAGCTCCTTGGCATACTCCCAAATGCTCCTGTCAGTTTCAGCCTCTGGCAATATTTTAGTCATTTTATGACACGCATTCCTCATAGACAGGCACATCGACAGCCATGGGATCAAACCAAGCGAACTTTCTACCCAAACAAATTGCAATGTGCGTCCACCCCCTCCTGTATCGATGTATTTCCTCCCTCTCTTTAGCCGGTTGGGGCGTTGAATCCATTTTCAATCTGCTGTTTCTGTTACCTTTTGCACCTCATCGTCATCTGCCCATCATCATCGTCGGCAAAAGGGGGGGGGGCAGGCACTGCTGCTGCTGGACACATCCACTTGGGGAATTGCCACATTGCCACACATTACACAAGGCGCACATTAGGGGAAGGTGCAAGTACGAGTATTGCGACTGTTGTAGAAGTACTCTTAACCACACAGGTGGATGAAGGCAGTGGACAAAGCCAAAGGCAGTTGTGACCATTGACTGGGGAGGGACCTTCCACAAAGGCAGCTGCTCCGGCTGTTGGTCAAGAGAGTGTGAAGTGTACAGAGAAGTGCAGACTGAAGTAACGCACTCGCATGACAACTCACAGAATCCAAATCCCCCTTCCGCATTCGAGCCCCTCTCTATCCATTACCCACAGAGAAAAGAGAGTGGCAGGCAGCAGCAACCCTTTGCTGAGCCCCTTGGCGGAGTGAAATTAATGGGTCGGAAAGTGTTGAGATTAATCATGACCAGTCTGGTCGCGGAAGTGGCTGGATGTGTCCCTGTGTCCCCATTTATGGTTGTGAGTCCTGGTGCTGCTCCTGCTGCCTGCCCCTGCAGTCCTACTCATTAAGATCCTGACGCAATCTGTGCAACTTTATCATGCAACCGAAAAACTTAAAGCTTAACAAATGAGACAGCCGCATGCTGCAAGTACATAAATGAAAAACATGAGGCAGTGAGAGCAGAGGGAATGGGCGCAACATTTGGAAGCAGCACAAAAGGGCCAGGGGGAGCAAAGGGAGAGGCAGGAGAATCAGAGCGAAGCGCTGGAGAAGGAGTAGCAAGAGCGTGAAGGAGCACACAAAACACCTGGTAAATGAGACTTTCAGCTAAACTCAGAAAGAGGACAGGCTTCAGGGCTTACAAAATATATCAACGAAAGCGTGGAATATCCTTAAAGGAAAGAGAAAAACATGCTCCATTTTGAGTGTCTAGTTTTCTCTGAAATGTTCAATTGATCTTGATAAATTTTGGTAAAAAGTTAGTTAATATCTATAGAAATAAGTATACATAAATGCAGCTTTATAGCTTTAATTTGATGACCACCACAGCATTTTGGTTAATTTATATTTTTGAACAAACATTTCCATGGTAAGGGTATGCCCGATGTTTACGCTCTGATAGAAAAATAGAACAAGAGCATGAAACATGGAGCAAGACAGTCAGCGACATGGAAAAAGACAGGACAGCAGAAAAGGGAAACTAAAGAAAGAGAATGGGAAGCCAAAAGCAAGAGAAGGGGAAAGCCTAAAGAGCAAGGAAGACAGAAAGATAAACAGACCAGCGGTCGGCTGCGGCATAGAAACATAAATTAAGCTAAATCAGAAAGGGAGAGAGCAAAGTGACCACCGAAAAGGAGCCACAGAGAGAGCAGATATCATGGAGAAAGTAGGAATCATGGGGAGACAGGAACAGGGAAGAGGAGCCCACAAAGACAGGCGCCACCAAGAGGTGAACTAGCATCCGAAAATTGAGAAAAAGTTCCGTGCAGGGCAGGAACAGGAACACGAAAATGTTTTGGGGCAAGTACTTCCTACACCTTCCAGCACTTGCGGCCCACCAGCCCTAGCCACTCCAGAAGGCAATCTGAAATTAAAAGAGGAAGAAAAGAGGGCAGAGGGAATGAGGCGGAAGGAGGAGAGAGAACCCCCAGCTAGGTGGAAAAGTAAGCAGAGATAAAGACACTTTTCCAACCTGACTTCGTCATCAAGTCGAGAGTGGTAAAAATACACACAGTCACTGATATGTGGGAAAGGCAGGAGGAGCAGTCGAGGGAGGAGTGGAGTCAGGAGTGGGGGAGGTGTGTCAGTCGAGGGAGGAGTGTGAGGAGTGAAGGTATGGACGACCACAGGCCAAAAGTAAATATCACACAGCATGAAATGTGGCATTTAGTAGGGGGCAGGGGTTCAGCCGTACACTCGTAGAGGTGGGCACCACTGACACACATAGATACGAAGCACACAAACACAAAAATATAGATACAGAAATTGTTACAGATAACGATAGACAGTAGGGAGAGGAGAGTGGTGGTGCAATGGGGTCAAACAAAAAGCCAAATTAAAGACCAAAAATCGTTACGGAACAAAAGTTGTGAGTTCCGAATTCCGAAACACTCTTAACACTTTTTAATTGACTAAACGTTAGACTTGACTTTGTTTTTGGGCATTTCATTTGGGGAAAAACAGAAGAGCAAAAGACCGGAAAATTGAGATGATTTATGTGGGGTAACAGGAATCGATGGGTGGCAAATGTAAGAGGTATTACGTATCAGGAATGACAAAGGAGGGACTGTGGTTGAAACGTTGGGGTTATATTATCATTTATATACGTTTCCAATACACTTGTAGATTATGGAATAGATCTGCTTCAATGGAAAGCAATCTCTAAGATGAATTAATAAATAAACCTTTTCAATGATTTCATTTGTTTGAAATACATTTTCAATATATTTTATACAACTAAAACTCTGTCATATTCGAGCTTGTTTAAATATAAGGAAACCTTTAGCACATTTCCAGTCTTATTAGCCATCAAACGACAATATTCTGAGCGTCACGCGTTATGCAGAAGCACTCCACGGTTGGTTTGACTGCTTCGACTGCTATTTTATGTTCAACAAAATTTTCATTATTTACAATAATTTCTTCTAAAGTAAACCTTCATGGAAAAAATTATTTAAAATTAAAATCTTTCAGGGTATTATCAAATTTCGTTAGCAATTTTTCCATCTATACTTTTTCTCTCTATTGCAAATCTCTCTGCGTTTATCTTTGTACGCTGCTACACTCGTTTGTCACTCGAGTAGCCGAAAAGTGCAAAATGATAAATAACCAGAGACAGATAAGAAAGGACACAGGACACCGAAACTTCAACTTCAACCTGAACCTCAGACCCAGGCCCAGTCCCAGTCCCAACTCCAAACTGCAGACCCCCAGACCACTCGTCCGTCTTTTCTCATTTGCACTCGAGGCAATTCAAGTGGCAGGCCAGGAGCTCCACTTGCAGTGGACTCCCCAAACACACACACACACTGTCCTTCTCTCTCCCACCAATCTCACTTTTGGAGGGGTTTTATGTGTTTTATGGCCTGGGCACTTGAAGTGATATTTCCTCAATTGGTAGGCAGCGCCACAAGAGAAGCCACAGGGGGCAGAGGCACAGACGCAGCAGGAGCTCACAGCCACAGCCACATGAGGAGCCAAAAGCAGTAGCACCAGAAGGCAGACCGTAAGACCCACAGACAGACAGCCTCAATGCGGTTATCAACATCGATTTCCAAAGCTTGTGGCATCCTCTGGCAGTACATCCACTCGTACCACTACCAGCCAGCCCCTCTCTGCTCTCCATGGACCTTAACTAAACACGTACTTTTCAGCGTCTGTCAAACATAAATGAAGGAAAAGGAAGCAGTTGCAACAGCAGGAACAGCAGCAGCAGCAGCAATCGTGATGCCGTGGGAGGATTTCTAGTGGCAGACGTCAAGCAGCAGCACCAGCAGCAGCGGGAATTCTGGACGATAACTTTTTCTGCTGTGCAGTGTCGGGCATTTTCTGCTTATTGGCAAAATGACATGCCGGTCCCCTGTCTAGCCGTTGCACGTTGCAGCGTACATTTCTCGAAAGTTTTGACACTTGGCTCAAGGTATTTCAGCTACAGCAAAACGCGCGTTTCAAGCAATGACAACGGAGGATATGGATATCCTTTGTACACCAACACTAAAGAGATTAAGCAAGAGATGTAAACCATTCCAGCTGTCACATTTTTTTTTTAATTTATAGCAAATATTTCTCTCAGCTTAAATGCAGTAGATATTTTCATTGGTTTCATTGGATCTTTCTTGTAGCTCTCTCATCTCTTTTTTGTTTCGTGGTTAGTTTTTTTATTGCTAATCTCTTCTCTTTAAATCCCTTATCTTCTTCTAGTTCCAAGAGTCTCCAAGATTCGCTTTACTGTTTGAGATATTCCCCCTTTTATTCTTCCTCCGTTTGTTATTCTTATCGATTTTTGGTTTAGTTTGCTGTTGCCCCTCCTCCTCATCACTCTCTTTCTCCTTCTACCACCGAAATTCTTCTTCACTCTCTATGTGTGTGTTTGTAGTTTGAGGAATAGTCGGAAAGCAAAGTTTTTTTTATCTGGCATGGCATTCGACTATTCCAAGAGGGGTCGCAGCGTCAGAGCGTAAGTGGGAGTGGGAGTGGGAGTGGGAGAGGCTGACAGAACTGTCAAACAATGCGAAGCCGACTGGCATGGCGTTGGAATAACATTTCGCTGTCCGCTGTCCGCTCTCTCATCGCAAATGCAGTTGGGACTTGGACAAGGGAGAGCAAGAGGCAGAGCAACAGCAAGCAACAGTAGGACAAAGAGAGAGCAAACGTTAGTAGAAGAGGGAGAGATGGACAAGCGACAGCGGCAGAGGCAGAGCTAGAGCAAGCGACAGCGGCAGAGGCAGAGCTGGAGCAAGCGACAGCGGGGGAGGCAAAGCTAGAGCAAGCGACAGCGGGGGAGGCAGAGCTAAAGCAAACGGCGGTAGATGAGAGAGAGAGAGAGCTAGCGGCTCGAGTGGCTTGAGCGGGGGATAGTTTAGCGGTGGGGCGGAATAGCGGGATACATTTGAGCGACAGTTCAAGTTGAAGTATCCCATGTCCCATGTCCCCATGTACACAATTGTAATTTTCGTAAATCTAAACGACAACTGCACTGCAAACAGCCAAACTGCACGAGAATGAAGATGAACTCTGCTGTCTGGCTGTACTCAAAGATATGTACATATGTATTTATGTATGCATGTATGTACGAGTATGTATTATGTACATCCCCTCTCAAGGGCTCCACGCTTTCCTCTTTCTCTCTCCCCTTAAGGCCAGAAACATTTTCTCAAGTTTAGTTTTTGGTAAAGTTTCATTCATTTTAATGAAGTAGTGGAAAGAGCACTTTTTATTTGGTCAAGTGAATCTCAAGTGGAATCACTTCATCATCAGACTTTGAGTTTTTCCCTTAGAATTGGAATTGAAACTAGAGGGTGAGGAAAATCGAAAGGGAAATGCAGAAGCGAAACCTGGGTAGCAGAGTGGAAAATTAAATGGGGAATTGTATAGCCATCTAAAAGTACACTGTGGGAAATGAAGCGGAAATTAGTTTTTCGTCATCGAAATAGCCACAAGAAATGCGCTTTAGGGGATGTTGACCATCATTAAGGGTACATTTTTGGCAGGATTATGAGGACTTTAATAGTCATAGATATTTTTAAATGCATTTTTGCATCATACTTCATGTTTTTTTCTTAAAAATTTCATAGGTTTTAGGCCACAATTCGATGTCTAAAAGAAGTTTAAGCTTAGAACATTTCTCTCTCTTAATGGTTGCTCTTTTCAATGAAATTAAAACACCATTCCCAGCTCTTCCTATCAACACAATATAAGCAAAACCTTTGTCTGATTCACGATTTTCTCTCACTGCAACATTGAAATTAATTTCATTTACACCTAGAAAAAGTCCACAAATAAAATCAACACATTCTCTGACAAACGACCATGAAGATTGCCTTTGAGGTTAATTATGAGGATCGAGGGATCTATCTCTATCCTCTTTCAAGTTAAAGACAGACAGTAGCAGGTAGGCAAATAATTTATGAACAATTATTGTGACACAGAACAATGATGGAGAGGTTGTTACCTCGGGAGATAAAAATCTTTGAGGAGATCTTCCTCAGGCAAACACATTTAAGCACTTTCGATTAACAACAGGCACCAACCAAAGCAAACAAATTGCGAAAAGGATCCGAAAACTACCTGAACGAATCAGAGAGAGGGAGAGTAAAGAAGCAAACGAGAACTGAACGGCAGGTGTCCCAAAAAAGAAGGAAATCAGTTAAGGCTCAACGGACAGACACAAAAGGCACAAAAGACCCTAAAAATCCCCGACCATATTTCGTATCTTTTTGCACCTGCCACAGACGCAAACGCGAACGCAGAGCGCAAAATCAAAGAAGACACAAGAGGCACTAAAGCTGCCCCCGAAGATCGTCAGGTAACTCGATCGCCAACGATCCCAAGCGCTGCTTAACGACATCTGTTGTTGTTGGCCTTTAGCTGATTTTTTTTTATATTTTTTTTTGAGGGGAACTCAAGCGGTG
The DNA here is from genome assembly GCF_900245975.1 of Drosophila guanche. Taxonomy (NCBI): domain Eukaryota; kingdom Metazoa; phylum Arthropoda; class Insecta; order Diptera; family Drosophilidae; genus Drosophila; species Drosophila guanche. The sequence goes on along the minus strand of NW_022995749.1, from coordinate 5,477,406 downwards.
AGTCTCAAGGGGGAGCCTTAAATTTCGCGAACCAGTCGCAGGAGAAGCCAATCCAAACCTGTTTTTGTTTCGGTTTCGGTTTGGTTTGAGGGTAACCCAAATTTGTTGGCGGATACCGTTGGCCATATAATTTTGGGCATTAGCTTTTTGGGCTCAAATTAATGGTCAGCCAGTCAGTCGTCGTCGTTTCGAGGTTTCATCTGCGTCTAAAGGCAGCTGTTAGATTTCAAGGAACAGGAAGCCAAAAAAAAACTTGTTTCCTTTATGCTTTTTTGGACTTTTTTTTGGCAAGTATGCTTACACTGTACAACAGGGTTAAGGTGGGAAGCTTGAAGAAGGCGATTGAGATTTCATGGGTGAAACATACATAAATAAATAGATGATTGTCGCAAGGAGAAACTTAATTAGGAAATTATGTTTTAAGATAGAAATATTGTAAGAGAGAGGTACAGTTTTGAGTAGAACTAGCAGTTGCAGGAGTCAAACGAGCATACCGAGTAGAAGACAATTATTTGAGAAGAACGTATAATATTTTCACCCCGAAGACTTCCACGCATCAATTTGTCAGCCGAATTGAATGAGAACCCAGACACCATATGTTGTGTAGGATAATTTGAGAATATCGTTCCCTGATTAAATAATTACTATCGAATCGTATTGAGCACAGCATCAATTAAGCATTCCGCAAATTGGCTCTCAATTGATTCAAAAAAGTAAAACAAGAAGACGGTCTTGTCTGGTCTGATGCCGCACCACGTCTGGCTGGTTAATGCGATTGCATTTTAAATGGCAATTTGCAATGAAATTTTCAAGAATATCTGCCATATTAACAGCGATACACGATTTACTTTTTTTTTTGTGCGAGCGTAATTAAAACTCTGTATATTTCTTTTATATATCCCCTTCGAAACCTCAACGGAAAAAGGCAATGACACGGAATGTTGATGGGGCCAAAAGGTTGGTTGATATTGTATATTGTGGTGGGGATGGGGCAGGCTTAATCGATTTTTGATTTCTTATTGATGGGCGTGTTTGATGAATAGTATAATCAGGCAGCAAATCCACAGTGCCACTATTTAATGGCTAATGGATATTATCGATTGAAATGTATTTTTACTTTTATCTGACAATTATTAAATCGATAGCACTTGCCATTTGGCCTGGCCCCTAATTGAGTTGGTTATTACCGACGACGACTGTCTATTGCCTTGAACTTGTCAGTGGGTGACTAAGTGAGCGTCTGGCCCCCCGCAAAGGGTTGCCTCGGGGTTGGTTTTGCAGCTATCATAGAATTAGTTTGATTGGATTGGGTTTGTCGGGTGGAGGTTTTTACAAATATATAGAACGGAACGGATATGTGGCACATGCGAGGGGTGACCCAAATATAAACTTGTTAAAGGAAATTAAGTTGTTCGTTGGTGGCTTACATGGGGCATCAGATTAAGGAGAAAGATTAGGAAAATGCACAGTGAAAATACAACAAAAATTGTTACAGACTGCAGAAAAAACTAAATAAATACTGCAAAAAATACTAAATAAATACCAAAATACTAAATAATTACCATAAATAGTAAATAAATACAGAATAAGGTCTAAAAACAAATTCTACATACATAACCTTTATAAAATAAGAAATATGTGAGGAATAATGAACATTTCCTCTACCTAAACCCAATTTCTTTATGCCAAATTCTCTACGTCTATTTCTAAGTGTATCTCTCCAATTGTTTATCATTCTGTCAGTGTAAGATCCAAACAGTAATTAGGTTTCAATTAGCACTTGCTTTGGGTCTGCCTCCCTCTCCCTCTCTCTCTCTCTCTGTCATTTACCAGCGCAGTTCGCCCTTAAGTAGGCTACATATATATCATGGCGGAGACCCATCTCGTATGCATATCAACCGCTCTGCCGTGTGTCTCTCGTTGTGGCAATAAAATGAAATCCCCGCACATAAATTATACTCCATTTAATAAAGCAGCCAAGAGATAAAGAAGTTGCCATGAGCCAGCTGAAGCAGTAGCCAGGCAGCGGCAATTCGTTGGCATTTATAATGCTCAACTGTCAACAGGAAGCAGCGGATCCTCCCATCCTATATGATTCCTCATGACGATGGAGATGACGATGACGCTGATGATGATTATGATGATGGTGGGGTGGTGGCAATTGGTTTCGCTTATGAGCAAAAAAAGCAGGAGCATAAAAGTCACGCAACTCGCATTTGCAGCAAAGGATCAGTGGCCGCACGGTCTTGAGGATGTTTTTCTTTTCAGGTCTGCCAATAATTCCAAAGCCGAAATTTCATATTTTCCCTTCTTTGGCTTACGCACATGTGACGTGACTGGTTTATGCCGTGCTTATCCTACGAAACAGGAAAACTCCAACCTGTCAATGGCCCAATCTTCACTTCCATTTGCCTTTTATATTTCTCTCGAATGGTTTTTTTTGTTTAAGCTTTAAGCGAGTAATTTGCATAAAATGCGCGCGACAGGACAGAGAAGGCAGAAAACCTTCTCACGCTGAAGGCTAACAAGGATTAAGTAAGAAAAGTACAGACACAGACGGGGCATACAGATGCAGACAGCAAGACAGAAAAAGAAAGACACAGCGACAGAAAACAGAGACAGAGATGGAGTGGAAAGAAATGACTTCACAGGATGCTGCCACATGGCTAGGGGAAAAAAAAACTTACGACACTGCTGCACAAAATGAAAATGAATTCGGGCCACAAGATATGCCAAGAGATCCCGGAATAAAGTCCTCCCGGCAACACGAAACTTCAATGCTCTTACCTAGAAAAAAAAAAAAAGAGAAGAGAAGAGAAAGAAAGAGAAAATGAATAATTAAACCAAATTGAACTGCCAGGAAGATGGAGTACGAGTACAAGTACGAGTATCTGTGTGAGGTAGAGGCGAATGGAATACAAAAATAATAAGAAAACTTCGATGGGAAAAAACATCTTAATTAAAGCTCCTCCTCTTACACTACAAGTGTGAGAGCAAATTGAGGGTGAATAACATTAAATATAAGGTATATATTTTATTGCTTACTATATAATATAATAATAAGTTAAGTTTTGCAAGTGCAAGTGAAACTTTTTATTTGTGGTATTTTTTCCAGTATTTTTGAGCCAAATTGTGGTATATTTTTAAGTATTTTCCCCAAATCTTTGAGTTTTTATAAAACAAATATCAAAGCAAAACCTGCTTTGCCTCAGTGCCGAGCATAATCCAACTCCCATTCTTTATTGCTTGAACTTTATTTTTTTCTGCTAGTGTATTTTTGTGGCAACAACAGGCACCGCAAGAGTTGCTAGTGCCGCCGCTGCACCAGCCGCAGAAATTTAATAAGTTTTAATACAAAAGTTCGTGATGCTTCATTATGGGAATGCAAGCAGGCTACTGCACCAGCAGCAGCAGCACAGCTTCATTCCACTTCCACAAACCCTTTTCCCTCTCTCTCTCTGTCTCTCTGTGTCCCCTAGCAGCCTCATCCGCATCCGCATCCTTCGCCATTCTCCAACTCTTTGCTGTTAGTGTGTATTCCATTTACCCACATTATATACTTAATGTAACTGTACAAACACATACAGTGCGATTCGGTACTGTAAGACTGGGAGGTGGGGCAAGTAGGCTGGAGTTTCGGCTAGTCAAATTATTTATTTGAGGCATTTTATTGCCAAAATTTATTTTGGGAGATCTCAAAGCTAAATGTAAAACATATTTATTTTTACAGGAAACTACAGCAAATTTCAGATAAAATGTCACTGAACTACTAAAAGTAGTGGCATTTTCATGGTTTATTTTGCAAATTAAAAATGTCTGATACTTTTTTGAGATAACAAAAATCTTTGAACTTCTGGAAGAATATATTTAATTGTAGGCACATTGAAAACCCTTTAAGCAGTTTCTAAAATCTAGGATTAGGAAATTGAATTTATAATTATTTGTTCCTTCATTTACCTCCCTGAAGCCACTCTTTCTGTTGCGAAACGCACTGTATCTGATGTGTGTTGTGTGTCATGTGCTGTTTCAGCTACTCAGCCGTTGAGTGTGAATGTTTTCAAGTCCCTGCTACTACCACTGCCGCTGCTGGTAATGTTCCACTGCGCCGCCTGCAAGTCACCCAAGTGCAGTGCCCTACCTCTACCCCTCTCTGCCGACAACTTTTAGTTGGTGGAGACTGTTGAGGGGGGGTTAAGCGTCGTCGTCGCATTTCATGCAAATGAAGTTAACTTGCATATGCAAATGAGTTTTGTTTCTCTGCCTGGCATGCCCCTACACTCCGTGGAATGCCACATTCGCGTGGGGGTGGCGACTAAAACTGCGTTCCCCTTAAAAATTTCCCGTCAGCCGTCAACTGATTTATGGCTAATGAATTTTTTTTTTTTAATTTTTTGTCACAATTAACGTGGCAAATTTTAAGCCGCCGATGTGGCAGGCAAAATCCCGTTAAATCTGCAACAACACACACACGACAGACCTCATTCCCTACCAATAATAATAATCCTTTGAAACACTCATACGCCCCCCGCCCCATACTGCATAATAAAACTCCTTTCCAATACACAATTTTACACAAACCCCATGAATATTCTTTCCAGCACTCATTCCAAACACACACATACACACAACACACACACGCACAGAGACAAATCAACGCTCTTTGTGTGTGAGACAAATGCGATTAGCATTTTATACCATTTAAACACTGAAGCACACAGCACACACCCCGCCACACCACCACGAGAGGGGGCTTTGGAAGGCCGGCAGACAACAGACAAAGCAACGGAACACAAAGCATAAAAACATTGTGACAAAAAGCTGGCAGAGCCGCCTGCTCCACCTGCTCCACAGCCTTGTGGTACGTCTGTGTGTGTGTGCATCTCCCTTCATGCAGACCAAACACAATTACATATAGCCATAGACTCTCTCCAACGAAAGGGGAACACACACACGGAATTAGAAGGGGGTTGGTTTTTATTTTGCATGTGCTATGGGGAGTCGAATGGGGGATACTGTGTGTTGTAGAGGGAGAGAAAGATCAAAGTAAAACTTTGATAGGAGCCAAAACTATTTATTGGCAAAATGGAATATTTGAGTGGAAAGAACCTTTGGATTTGCATCTAAATCTAAAAATAATCTTTTAAAACTGTTTTTAACCAGCCACTTAAGGCTTTTAAAGACATTTCAGTCAAGTTTTGATGGCAGTTTCATTGCCGTTTCATAATCAACTTCCTTCCCTCCCGAAAAAACTTCTTTAGACAATATCAAAAAATTCCACCCACCAAAAGATTTATTATTCATAAAAATCCTCAAGAGTTTTCAATTGTTTCCACCGACTTCGAACCATAACAAATTAACTTGCATTTTCCCATAATTTCATTCAGAATTTCCAGCAACTTTATTGCAAATTTATGGCACACCCAACAACAATTTAATTGCAGCAAACTTGTACCTTTTTTATGGCATTTTCTCTACCATATTCACAATCAATTGCAATATTTAATGCATTTACATTTCGTTGCCTCACAATTAATTCAAATCATAATAAATTCATAAAAATTGCATTTCGAATTAATAGGCGTTTCATGCAACGATCAACACAATGTAATCAAAACCGCAAACATAACTAATTCATGGCCATTTCAATAGCTGACACAATATACCCTTTTAGCACCAGGCCGTGCCGACAGCCGAGTAGAAGGCAAAAATCAAATAGGGAACAAAAAAAAACACGAGAAGCAAATGTGCAACAAAGCGAACAATTGTAATTTAACTGCAGTCAGAGTCTAGTTGGCAGCAGCAACAATAACCATGTGGCATGCAGCGCCGGCAACCAGAATTGTGCGAGCCCTCAAGTGTTGTATGTAAGCGGCTTTTGTTGGCCAATTGTTTGCTTGCTGCTGCTGCCAGTTCTCTTTCGCTCTCTCTGAATTGGTAGGCAAATGAAATATCCTCCGCCGCACTCCAGCACCGCCAGACACACATAATCCACTTTAGCCATAGAATGGAAGGATGGATCCCTGTTTTTCAAATCAAAATGCGAACGCAAAAAGGAACCAAAAACAACAAGAAAATCCGGAAGTTACACATACGCCCCGTTGTGTGTGTGTCTCTCTCTGTGTGTGTGTGTGTGTGTGTGTGTGTATGCTTTTGCCTCATATAACTGTCGGGCGTTTTTCCTCTGTTATTTTTTGTTCATTCTGCAACGATTTGGTTGACAAATGTCACACAGAGGCATTACTCTGCACACTCCGCATGCCCCGAAACGAATGTAAAACAGCATAAAACACTCGTTGTCACTATTTCCAGAGCTCCCAGCATCTCCCTCCATCAGCATGTTGCTGCTGTGCCTCCATTATAATGTTCGTGAAAAACTTGACACTTAATTGTCTGTCCATGTCCATGCGCGTCATGTGTTACCCGCCCGTTGTTCTCCGGTTGCTGCCACTGCCGTCGAGTGCCGCCGCTGCTGCCACCATCTATGGCATTTCGTCTGGCGCCTGTTTCTGTTGTCAATTGTTGCACATTTCTATGACAATTGGATTGGGGCACGACAGAGAGAGAGAGAGAGAGAGAGAGAGAGAGAACGAGAGAAAAATGCTGCTAAAGTTGGGCCAATGCCCGTTGTTTCATGATGCGTGGAGTGAAATGAGCCGCCTCTTGGCTAAATGCTAGTTGAGCAGTCAGTCATCATCATCATCATCCTCTTATTTGCCACTCTTTCGCTTCATTGGGGATTCTCTTTATGGATTCTCTGTAGCACTTCATGGAATGCTTACAGCAACAAAAAAAAAAATGTGGTCTGTCCGGCCACCGTATTCAGAAAGATTAAGGAATGAACACTGCCAGCAAGCAGCATAGGCTGAAGAAATTCTTTAAAATTTGCAGCAAAAATGTTTAACTATTTGGGAACATTGTTTTGATTAAAGCTTACGTTAGAAAACATTAAAAATTAGTTGTGAATTGCCTTAAAATCGATTAAGAAGCGGGTTTAGTCCATGTTTGAATCGGTTATTAGTTGGATTTTTTATGATTTTTGATGATACTGGCATATTGGCCTTTAAGCAAATGTGCTTTAGATCTCTACCTTTATGGAACGGCTATAGGCAAGATTTCGAAACCATTTAGAATGCATTTTAATCCCTGAATTTCAATCCGATTCCATGAGTAAATCCGCTCCAAAATGCATTCCATTAGGCGGAAAAGTCAGTGCACCCGTCTTTCAGCTGCACTTCTGGCACCTGTCCCCCGTTTAGCACCTGCATTTTGTGTCTCCCACCCACCGTAGTCCATTATTAGGTAGGGCAAAGCGCTTCCTGCATTTTCCACAGATGGACCACAGCTGCTGCCACAATGCCACGGGGCATTTGTTTCGGTTAGCGGTTCTGGGTGCTGATTCTGCTTCCAGGTTTGCTTTAGTTTCGGTTTAGTTTTGCTCGTTGCAGGACGCCTCCAGGGGGGGGGGGGGGGGGGGGGGGGGGGGGGGGGGGGGGAGGTATGCCTGGCGGCTGCTACTTTTGGTTGGGCGGGGTTAGTGGGCGCTTGGGTGAGCCGCGACTTTTGCTTTTGCCTGAGGGCATGTGCAGGGGGTTTGCACTTTGCTGGTTCGCTAATGAAAATGAAGTCGTAAAAGGGTTTGCCACGTGGCTGGTCCTTGCTGTATTCCGCATTATCTATCTCTTGCTCCCTCTATACATATCTCTGTGTCTATCTCTATCCCTTTCGCAGTGTTTACTTTGTTTCTTGAAATCCTTTAAGCGCCATTTAGTTTCAACGAGCGCTTAACTTAATGAACACAATGGCCGGAAACTGTTTTCAAAAGAGAGAGAGAGAGAGAGAGAGAGAATGTTGCACACAAAATCTAATGGAGTAAATGGTTTTGGGTTGCCGTTCTTCTCTTTTTTTCTATAGATATGTACCCAATGTCCCACCCCATTGGAGCACATAATCACGTTTTAATAGTCTTCTCCCACCTCGCAAATATGCGAAGAAAAGGGACATGGGGACACAGATCAGGAGCAACAACAAATAGGAGCAACAAAAGGGAAGGGAAGTAAAGTAAAGAGAAGTAACAACTAAAAATCCCATTAATGAAATGATGATGACATTGCCAAAAACTTTTGTTCATGTATACCCATTAAATACATAAAACAAAAAGTTGCCCAAAAGTCGAGAGAGACAGAAGACCCAAAACAAAGAGGAAGCACAAGATGAAGAAGTCAACGAAGATGTGTGGGTGGATGTAAGAAGGAGCAGAAAAAATCATAGAACGAGAGAAAGAAAGTGAGAGAGACAGAGCCAGAGCAAGTCTCAGCTGTGGGAAAAACGATGAGAGGCAGAAATAAAACATAAAACAAAATGCCCAAAAAATTAACGACAAATTGCGCATCATTAAAGGTAAAGAGGGGGAGCAGGTGGGGGAGGCTGGTAGCACCCCTGAGAAACAAGAGAGGGACATGGGCAGGGGCAGTGAGTCGGGTGAAAGAGCCTGCCGAAAGCCAATAATGAAGGCACCAACGGCACGTAAAGAGCAAAATGAAGCGGAAAGACAGGCAATGAAAAGAGCTTTAAAGGCAAGAAGATGGCTCTACCGCGAAGGGAGGGGTAGTGACGAAAAGGGAACAAGAGCAGGGGGTTCAGGGGTTGAGTTTGAGGCGGCCTGTTATCGTGGCCTGTGTATATGTTCGGGGCACATGCCTGTGGCAAACACCTGGGTGCAGTCATTTGTTTGATTACAAGCCACGAGAACGACGACAATGAACCGAAATTTGAAGATGGCAAAGCCACAGCGAGAGAGAGAGACAGGAACAGACAGATGGGAGCTAACAAGCGAGAGCGAGAGAGGTACAGACAGCGGAAAGCTAACAGAAAAGAGAGCAGGTGGGAGTTGCAGCAAAAACCGAAACCGAACATGAATAGACCTGTCACAACCTCCCCCCGCAGATCTACCCACCCTCCCTACCAGCACACAAAACCCCCAAAAGAGAAATATTTGCAGCCATTCATTTTGTTAATTTAACACAACTTCATCTTATAATAATGGTTTTTGGCTGGCTCCCGAGTTTTAAGCCAGAGCCAGAGTTGTGCCACTCTGTAATTGCCAGGACTAGACAGGACGAACAGACACACATCACATCCTAACAATTCTTCCTCTGCTCTATTTTCTCCTCTGCTGCCACTATAATGACTCACTCGCCCTGTGGCTTTACTGTCTCGGGTTTCACTGCTCTTTTTTTTCTTCCTGCTTTTTTCCTGGAAGGTGACAAGGCGCCATCGTCAGAGAGAAGCGTGTCCCGTGTCCTGTCGAGCATGTAACATGTTGTCCGTGTTTGTGTTGTTTTTTTATTGTTGTTTGTGTGAAGGCAGGGCTCTAATTTTAATTGGTTTTCAAAAGACAGGCGAGCAAACAAAATAAATTATGTTTATTATGGCAACAACAACAATAGAAATCTAATTTTGGGCAGGATTTTGTTCATTTACATAACTTTAACTTTAAATTAAAAATAATAAAGTTAAAATAATAATGGAACTGCTTTTGATTTAATTTTTGTGTGGAATTAATTATTTATGGAGAGAGAAAAAGATACGGTCCTACTTTTCCTTTCTTTTTTCTTAATTTGTATTTTATCCACCTCTCACTTGTTCCATTAATGTAAATTTATTTATCTTTCAGTCTCTCGTACGGCCTCTCTGCTCTTCGCCGTTGGCAGACACGATCAATCTTGTTTCCGCTCAGAGCCGCTCTTAACTAACGGTAATATTTAGGGGGCACCCACCATACAGCCAACATGAATTATTGCATATTCCCCAAGAGTTATGAATGTTAAGTAAATACCAGCAATACTTTTCCCTGCGGTTTATGTCATCTTTAAGCAAAGGATTTTCATTTTAATACATTTTGCAGTGCCACAAGTTTGTTCTTTGGCCATTTTAATCAGCATTTTTTCACTTGGCCGCAAACAAATTTTTTTTTATTTGCCCTGTCCTGGAAACTGACCGCCGCACTGGGAGCTATTTACCCACCCCACCCCCTCTACCAGCACACTGGACGACGGGTACCACACTTTGTTATGTTCTGTTTGCCTTTGCCTTGCTCTTCGTTTCGTTTCACTCTCTCGGCTCTTTTGTTTGCATTTCTTGTGATTTGTGGTAACCTTTTGAGGGGGTACTATTATTAAGACAAGAGTTTTGCCAAACGGCAAATAAATCAGTTTTCATTTAAACTTTAAATAAATGTAACCTTTAATGCATATTTTTTATCCTGCATCTAGTATATTATAGTGTTTTAATTTTCAACAGGTTTACCGCTCTTTTCATAGATTTTCACATATGGAAAGGGTATCTAAACTTCACCAAACTGCTCTCCTCTTCTCCATTCTCTGCTTTTTTATATTTTTTGCAGCGGCCAAAGCTGTGGCTCAGTTTTTAATCAAAACATAATGTAAATGGAATGCAAAATACACAAGTAGGCGGTGGAGGAGCAGAGAGAGAGAGTGGCAGCCACTAACCCAACAATGCCCACTGCACTCCTACTCCAACTCCTACTACTCCCCTCTCTGACAAACCCAACGTTCAGCATCTGCTCTTGCTCACTCCCTCTCTCACTCTTTCTCTCACTCTCTGTCCTTCTTCCACCTCATCCTTTATTTGGTTTGTTCTAAAAAGTGTTTGCTTTTCTGTTGCTTTTTGTTGTCGTCCATTATTCAAAAGCATAATGTCACAATAAACGTAAAAGGTGCAAAATAGTGGCCAGAGGCAACAGGCAAAAGCGAGTACCACTAACAATAAGAGAACGAGAGAGACATGGAGAGCATGAGAAATGGCCACCACATCACAAGAGCAACAGTAATTGCAAGGTATATTCAGCAAAAGTTATGGGGAGTCACTGAAGGAGGACCGAAAACTATTCAAGCTTCAGTTCCCGACTTGGTTCTATGATCCAAAGAGTGCAAGATATAAAGTTGCAAACCAAAAAACCTAGACAATGCCTGTGTTACCTTCTATTTAACATACTTTGGAAAAAGAAAAAAGAAGAGAACAGTTTTGGTACAACAACAGCAACTCAACTTAAAACACTCTCCCAAAGTCGGGCTCTCGCATTCGGACTGCATCAATTTTAACCGAGAATACAAAAAACGGAGCGAGAAAGTACTCATCTCACCTCTGTCCACTCCCTCTGGCCATTCTGTGTCGTCGTTGTTGCGTGCCCGTCACTTAGTCAGTCGAGCGTCCGTCCACGTGCCAGGGATAAAAACGCAGACGCAAATGACCCCGCTGGCAGTGCTCATCTCTTCCAAGGCGCGAGGGGGGAGGAGCAGGACATGTGCGGCGATATATAACGGAATTTCAAGCGCATTTCATCTGTTCTCTCGCTTGGCAGGCGCCGAAGAATTGCTCAACAAAGGTGCATTTACATTAGGTGGTGGGGGGAGATTTGCCGTTCCACCGAGTTGGTTTCTTTCTTTTTCCCTTCTTTTTTTTGTCACGTGGTACACAAACGTAAGAGGAAACTTTCGTAAGAGTGCACTCTGGCAAATGCCTTACCCTCCATTAACTACATCTTGTTCTCAACTACGCAATAATCCAGCCCATTGACCTTTCTTCACATTACCCCGCGCTTCCACTCACTGCCATCGTTTACCTGATTTGCCTTTTGACAGCCAAGCGCTATTCCACATGTTTGTCACGTGTTTAGCTGCAGCCGGGCCGGGGGCAGGGGCAGCCACTGAACTCATTTACCCTCTCAACTATCACCAGAACGGCGGGCACTTCAGAAATTGGAGTGAAGGCAAACGGGCCAGAGTGAGAGAGAGAGAGAGGGGGACAGGGACAAAGGCAGACATCACTTCCGTTGGATATACAGTTGTAGTTCTCTCGCTTAGTTGCTTGTGTGATTTGCTCTCATCTTCTATCTATGTATTCTCTTTGTTATTTGATAAATGTCACCGGCACTTGAAGGCGATCATTGGCCCAGCCAGAGAGAGAGAGATCTGCACTACACTTAGAGAAACTTGTGAAAATTAGTTGAAGCGAGAGGGCATATATTTTTTAAGCAGCTTCTGATTATCCAGGAAATGTTATACAGTCCTAAGTAAACCCAAGCCCGGCTGCATGTTCCCTATTTACTATGGCCCAAAGAACTCGAAACATGTGAGAGGCAAACAAAAATAGCGAAAGGCGCCCGGAATCCGCCCGATGCACTTGCTGTCGAGTCATGCAAAGGAGGAATGGGATGGGATGGGATGGTATGGTATGGGATGTGTGTCTCCTCCATTCCGATGTGGCCCTACTTTAATTATAGCCCACCTATCTCGGGGCGTCTGCGAAGCGGAAGTTTGTTTAGGATATTTGGCATTGTGTGTGCCGGCATTTTACAAGCTCATGGATGCAGCTGCTGCCTGTCTGCGTATGGCTCTACCTTCTGTCATCTCCCTTTTACATACTGTACATGCACAGCTCTCTCTCTCTCTCTTTCTCTCTTTACCCATGACTCTATCTGTTCTGAATCCATGATGCGAATTATTCAAATATCTCGTTTCTCGCGCGCTCTCCTTTAGAGTTGGCCTGGCCTCACTCACTATCTGCACATGCGGGCGGGCTACACGGCTCTAGCATACAAATTAGATGCAGCGATAATCGACTATTCAGGTTGACTGCCTCCAGGTCCCTCAGACGACTTACCTGTCGCTCTCCTTCTGACTCTCCTCTCACTGTCTCAGTGGCCAGAAGAAGTTTTCAGTTTTCCATTACTGTTCTTAAGCACTTTCAAAGTGAATTTTTCAGTCCCAAATAATCCTTTCTTTGATATGCTTTTCCGTTAGCTGCAACAGAAGTAGAAATTGTAGCATTTGGTAAACTGAATTCAACATGAAATTAATGTTAATCCCGCTGCCATGAGTTGTCGCAGACGCACATATGCAAATGTATTTGTGTGTGTGTATCATGTTCTACCTGCTAGTATGCGTGTGCAAAGGTTTATGCGCTTGAAAATTAAATTAAAGATTCAGTGGAAGAGATATGCAGACTATATAATTTTGTTTTGAATTTTTATTCAAATTTGTAGATTCAATTTCAAAATACAATTAAATTTAGAAAGTTATACTTCTATTCAGTGATATTTGCATATGAGAAATGCTCGTAAGCTTATTTCAATTTAATATCAGAATTCGTTTTTCCATATATTTCCACCGCATAAACCCAATAATAAAAGTGCACTGGTTTCCGTGTCTAGACCGGCGGCAGTTGTCCCAACTTTTCTATGCCAAATGCTGCCACCATAAAAGAGAAAGAGTAAAAAACAGAAAGAGAACGGTAGAGGCAGAGCGCGGGCAAGGAGCGAAAGAACATAAAAAAACTTGTACAACGCCATAAAAAAAACCGCCGCACAGAAACAGAAATCAAAAATCAACAGTGGAAACTTGGAAGCCAACCCCAGGAGACAGATGACAGGATACAGGCGGCAGCAGCGGCAGTAGTAGTAGTGGGACCAAAAACCCACCCAGACAACTAGACCAACACCCACCCGAAAGCCACCCATACAACTAGACCAACCCATTTGGGGGTGGCATTTTGGCTATTTGCCTTTGCCGCGCCTGAGGTGGCAGCAGCGGGCCAGAAAGAAGAGAAGGACGAAAGCGTCGACTCGTCTGGTGCTGCTACAGGATCCCAGACATAACAGACGACGAGCCTAATGGGATAAACTACGTGTAGCATTACGCGGATATCCCCTTTACGTACGACACGCACACAGCCACACACACAGCCAGACAGCAGCTAAATGGGAAACAAAACTTGGCTTTCTATGAGTTTATGTATTCTAATTTGAATTCGTTGCCTCAAAATAACCCCACACAAAAAGAGAATAAAATACAAAACAGTATCCACGCACAAACACACACTCCCCCGCAAATAGAGCGCCAGCCTGCTCGCGCAAGAGGGTGGAACTTTGTTTTGCCGGCGAAAATGCCGCAAATAACGGCAGTTACACATGAATGTGCGTTTTACTTACCGGCAAAAACTTTACAGTTATCAGACACTTTGATACACTTTTACACGTTTTATTAAGTATTTGTAAAATATTTTTCTTATTTATTGTGGCTTTAATTGCTAGTAATAATTAATTTGTCCCATTATTTTGGGCAATCCAATAGCACAGACACATAGGCACACACACACACTCAAACGCGCGCTCGAACACTTCAATGTCCCGGTTGAAAAAAGCGTCGTCACACGCACAAATTTACCGTTGTCAATAGTTGTGATATATCATTTTTTATATATATATTTTTTTTTTAATAATTTGTTGGTGATATATTTTTGAATGAAGATTTTAATGATATTTATTTTTCTTAATTCAGTTAAAACTTCGACACTTCACTTTACCGTTATCGTCCGCCGCACGTTGTGAGTCGTTCAATTGTGAGTTTTGAGTTCCCCCCAAAACAAAAACACCAGCAAAACGCTTGAACACTAGGGCTGGGGAAAACATCGACTGCGTAATCGATACTATCGGAACTTCCATCATCGAGTGGAAACAATCTGCTTTTCCCAGCTCTGAAATTGTATCCTGTCAGGAAATTTTTCCCCAGCCTTGGTGTTCCCACTATCGATTGTGGCCCCTATCGATATTTTCCCAAGTCAGGGAAATTGTATGCTGACTCATTTTTGCGTTTCAAGTATTTTCCTCGCTTTTGATATTCTGATTAATATTACCAGCCAGTTAGGGTTCTAAACTCCCAGCTTATAATTTTAACAGATTACTCAATCAATTCTCTACAATTAACCTTATTATAATTACTATATTGTATTATTGTTATGTATTTGCTCATTGTTGGGTGCTCAAGCTGCACCCCGTTGCCTTAATACCCCCTGCGACAAAACACACAAAATTAAACCACTAACGCGTTTTCTGGAAAACCACTGGAGCGTTGAAAATCGATACGTATCGATACTAAACAGCTGATCAGGCAAAAGGATAAAAACCCCGTCAATAAAAACGCGCAATTGCCGAAAAATCCTTGCAAAATAACCAATTTCAGCCGCAGAATGGCGGCGGAACTGAAGCATAAGAAGCGCCACGCCTGCGTAATCGTACTAGGCGACATTGGGCGCAGTCCACGTATGCAATACCATGCCCAGAGCCTGCTGGAAGACAATTACAATGTGGACATCATTGGATATCTGGAGACGCGTCCCCTGGAGGCATTGAGCGCTTGCAAAATCCATGAGCTGTCGGCTGTGCCAGTGACGAATCTAACGCCACAACTGAAGCTACTCTTTAAAGCCTTCTGGCAGACACTCAGCCTGCTGATGGCCCTGATCTCCATACGACGTCCCAACTTTCTGCTCGTCCAGAATCCGCCCGGCATACCCACCCTCATCGTTTGCTACTTGTACTGCGCACTGACGCGCACCAAATTGGCCATCGACTGGCATAACTACACGTACACGGTGCTGGCCATGGGCACGGCGGGCGGCGAGCAGAGCCGGCTGATTCGCTTGGTCAAGCGACTGGAGCGTTACTTTGGCTCCAAGGCGCACACACACTTTTGTGTGACGCGTGCCATGCAGGAGGATCTGCAGCGCAACTGGAACATAGGGTGAGTGTCACAACAATCATTTTGGTAGCCAATAATTACTGGGTCTCTTCTGCAGTCCCGTCACCGTCTTGTACGATCGTGCACCCACGCAATTCCATCCGATTGATCTGCCCCAGAAGCACGAGCTGTTCATGAAGCTCTCCAAGGATTATCCGCAATTCATGCCGCAGTGTTATGCTGATCTGAAGCAGTCCGGTGTGCTGGAGGCGACAGCTTTAACACAGAAGCTGGCCAATGGCAGTGTCCTCTATAAGCCACAGCGACAGGCCATACTCGTCTCGAGCACCAGTTGGACGCCCGATGAGGACTTTGGGCTACTGCTGCAGGCGCTGCAGTCGTATGAGAAGACAGCGCTGGCCGAGCCTCAGCTCTATCCCGCCTTGTTGTGCGTCATCACTGGCAAGGGGCCGCAGAAGGAGCAGTATGAGGCGGAGATGGGCAAAATGCAGTGGCATAAGGTCAACATAGTCACGCCATGGCTGGAAAACGAAGACTATCCCAGCATACTGGCCAGTGCCGATTTGGGTGTGTGCCTGCACTGGAGCACCAGCGGTCTGGATCTGCCCATGAAGGTGGTGGACATGTTTGGCAGCGGCCTGCCCGTCTGTGCATACAATTTTAAATGGTAAATTGTCCATAAATCAAATCGAATCTACTCCTACTCTGACTCTTCTCTGTTCTAGCTTGGATGAACTGGTGAAGCATGGAGAGAACGGCTTCGTCTTTGGCGATCATCATGAACTGGCCGAACAGCTGCGCATTTGGTTTGAAAACTTTCCCAACAATCCCAGCATTCAGGAGACACAAACGCGCTTCGGACGCAGCCTGCAGCAGTTCCAGGAGCTGCGCTGGCGTGAAAGTTGGCGCCTAAACGCGGCACCCATACTCGAGGCATTTCTTTAAGGCATTGTCAGTAATTTATTTATAGAAAGTAAAAATCGTATGACAACCAGAGAGGATTAAGGCATTGATTGCTCTACATGCTCGCCCGACATATCGGGCAGTTCAGGGCGCCCGTTGCTTTGAGTTCGGATGCACACACCTTGTGCAGGGCATGATGACATTTTAGATGATGCATTTCATCTTTGGTAAGCAAATCGAAGCATATGATGCATTGATCGCCGGGCATGGTCAGGTTTACAGTTTTGTCGCACACCAAACAATTAGGGCGAAGATAACGAAACTCTTGGAAGCAGGCGTAATGCAAGGCATGTCCACACTGCATTCGATGCATATCGTCGCTTGGCATCTCTTCGGTGCAACAGGGACAACGGTCACCAGGCATGCTAAAATGTAAAAATTCATTTTTTTAGAGAACTCTTCATAAATGCTGTAAGTACTCACCTCTTGCGGTATTTCCGACTTTCAAATTTATTATTTGGTCTGCCGTCATTTTGGTTTGTTTTCTCTTCGTCTCTGCGGTGTGTCTGGTGAGGCGGTTGGTGCTGATAATTTGGCCTGCTTAAGTAGAGAGCGAGGCCTGCACTTACTACAACAGTTAAAACACCCAAAATAATATTTAAATAAACCATGTTGAGAGTTTATTCAATCCAAAAGAAATTCGCTGGCAGGAAAGTCCCCAAAAAACAAATAAAAAGTGTGCCCTGTCCTCAGTGTGCCCGTCACTGGCAAGCCTTTAAATGCCACACGCTAGTGCTGGCAGAAACATCGATACAATACATCGAAATTGTGCTAAAATTGATTTGGGGCTCTCATTATCGTGTGAGCTGTTCTTTTAATAATATTGATAATAATATGTCCTTATATCCCCAACACATAAAACATTGTGCTCTGTCGATTTAACTCTCATGATGTATCGATGTGTGTCGCACGATAGTACCATCGATGGTTTTGCAGCGCTACGGTCACACCGATTTTCAGTTTCTTCGAAACGGAGGGGTAAATTTTAGCAAAAAAAACTTGTTTTAAGTGCATTTGTGTGTGTAAAAACAGAACTGGTGTGAAGATTTGCCGAGAAATATTGCAGCTCTGTGACCCCGACGTGTGAAATTGATTTGTGTGTGCGCTGTGTGGGGTGCAACGGCAAGCGTTTCGCCGCCGCCTACTCTCCCTCCCCCACCAACCAACAAAGGGCTCTTAACGATTTTTGGAAAGTAATTAAATAGTATTAGCCGCCGATAAAGTACGTTTAGCGATATGGCGGAACGCGAGCGTAGCATACACGAAATGCTGAAAGATACGCCCTCCATGAACGATAGCTGCAGTTCGGTCCACACCGGCACAGAGGGTGGCAGCAACATGGTTGTCGGAATCGGTCTATGCGGCAGCATCAGTAGCCATAGCATTGGTGTGGGTGGTGGTGGTGGTGGAGGCGGGGCCGGGACCGGGACCAACATGAATGTCGGTGGTCCCTTTGCTCCACCCAACAGCTTGCCATTGCGAAATCATTCAGGTAAGAGTCGATGTCGCACTTAAAACCAAGAAGTTTCTCATATATTTGATCGATTTAGCACCCACCACACCAATGTCACCGACAAGTCCGACCTCGGGCAATGGTATACTGACATCGACCGATGGCAGCGGCAGCCTGATACGCACAAGCGCTTCCAAGATCGATAGCATCAAGAACTGGAGCATATCCACATACAAGTGCACGCGTCAGATAATGCTCGAGAAGCTGGGCAAGTCGCAGCGAACTGTCGACTCGGAGCTGGAGGCGCAAATTGAGCAATTGCGCGAGACGCAACGAAAGTACTTGTCGATCTTGCGCCTAACGAGAGCATTTAGTTCACATTTCCAGCATGTGGTCGTCACACAGCATGCCCTGGCCGATTCGTTTGCCGATCTTGCCCAAAAGAATCCCGAACTGCAGAAGGAGTTCACCTGCAACGCGGAGACGCAACGAAATCTAACAAAAAATGGCGAACTGCTGCTCAATGCATTGAACTTTTTTATTTCATCGGTGAATACGCTGTGCAACAAGACCATCGATGATACGCTACTAACGATACGACAATACGAAACGGCAAGGTAAACAAGTCAAAATTGTATCCACTGCATGTAGAAACAATAATTTCCTTTGCTTTAGAATCGAATTTGATGCTTATCGCATGGATTTGGAGAACACCAAACCGGAGGTAACACAATCGGCGGTCGCCTTGGAGGAAACCCAACGAAGTTATGCCCAACACAAGGATCAGTATGAGAAACTACGAGCCGATGTGGCCATTAAAATGCAATTTCTCGATGAGAATCGCGTAAGTTTACCCGTAATTTAAGTACAAAAATGTTTAATTTAATTTCTGACAAACACACAGATCAAGGTGATGCACAAGCAACTGATTTTGTTGCACAATGCAATTGCTGCTTACTTTTCGGGCAATGCCATGGCACTGGAAAGCACTCTTAAACAATTTAATATCAAGGTAAAGGCTTCAACAATTATATGCCACAACAAAAAGCTAACTTTTGCCACGTTTAAGCAGCTTAAGTCACCAAATGCCGTCACTGGATCCTGGCTGGAACAGTAGTCTACTGTCGGGAAAATCTCTCTTCTACTCGAACTCGAACACGATACAGACATTCCCTGGCCCCTCCCTCACTTGCTGAAACGAGTACGCTCTCTCTAAAGAATAAAGGCAGTTTCCATGGATCGTAATAATATTTAAATGCTAACTTTAAGTGAAATTTCCTAAGCAGTAAGGTTCAAAGTGGTGTCTGTATATGTTATATATATATTTTTCCAACTGCTTACCACACTGTATTGTACATGTATGTGCCCCCCTCACCAGCCCAGTATCCTTCTATGCTGCTAACCAAAATAGTTCCTGTTTTTTTTTTTGGTTACAAAATTTAATCCGTGCAATATATTCATGATATATTCTTAGTTCTAGTTGATGTATAACCCATGTATAAATTATTCTTTCAGAGCTTGTATTAATTTTTAATCCCTGTTCACTAGTCAACGTATTATTTACACTAAAACAAAATCCAATATAAATATATAAAATAAAAACTATTTAATAACACAACGCCACCGGCTGGCAGTTAGTTCTTTTCCAGCTTCAAGTCGCTTAGTTTATCATTAAGTGCGGTTTCCTCATCCTCTTCCGCTTTGAACATTTCCTAAAAATATTTAAAAGAAAATTTGTACCCTCCGATTTTATGCTTTTGGGCCACGCTTACCGGATCATAGATGACTTTTATAATGAGCGAACAGCTGGGGCAGGTGGCCACCTCCTCGCCCTCGATTAGCTCCTCCTGCCATTGGTCATTGATTATCAAATATTGTTTTTTTTTTGGTTATTGTTTGTTGCGCATACGACGCGTTACCTTGGATATCTGAAATCGATCGCCGCACGGACAGGGATAGTAGTACATCTCCTCCTCCTCGTCGTATTCGAAATCCTCGATTTCCACCTCGTCGTGATAGATGCTCATATCGTGTCGCTAGGGTCCTCACAGTTGCCAATGCAATTGATTCATATTCTGGTAATTTTCCGCACGCTTCAACAACAAATTCCACGCCAAACAAACCACACGTTGTGCCCGGCGGTGCTGCCAACCTGCTGCAATGAACAGCTGTTCGAGCGTCGCCTTTTGTTATTTGCAACTGTTGTAATTTCCTCACCGGTTGAAATCAAATCGAATCGAATCGCGAAAATGGCAAGCAAAAAGTTTAGCGACATTAATCTGTACGATCTGCTGGGAATATCCATCGAGGCTGAGCAAAATGAAATACGCAAGGCGTATCGTAAGCGCGCACTTGACTGCCATCCGGACAAGAATCCCGACAATCCGCAGGCGGCCGAACGTTTTCATGAGCTGTCCAAGGCCTTGGGCATACTTACAGATGAAACCGCGCGCGCTGCCTACGATAAGGTGCTGAGGGCGAAGAAGGCTGCAGAGCTGCGTAGCAAACAGTTGGACAGTAAACGCCAGAAACTGAAGCAAGAGTTGGAGGAGCGGGAAAAGGCGGCACTGCACAAGCTGCATGCCAGTCAACCATACAGCACCGTGCGCAAGAGCGATGAGGATGTGCTGCAGGAGCAAATTGAACGTCTGCGCCGTGAGGGTTCGAAGATGCTGGAGGAGGAACAGCAGGCCATGAGGGAGCAGATGAAGCGCAGCTATGCGGAGAAGCGCAAACCGCAGCAGGCCACATTCGACTCATCCCAGCATCGCATCAAGATCAAGTGGAAAACCGAAAAGGGTGACTATTCGCAGGAGAAATTGCTCAAGTTCCTGAAGAAATACGGCGAGGTGGTGGCTCTGGTGATGAACAGCAAACGTGGCGGTCGCGCCATGGTGGAGCTGAAGACGCGCGAAGCCTGCGACATGATTCTGGCCTACGAGAAGGGCGACCCATCCAACCCTCTACACTTTCAGTGGGTAACACCGCCGGCGGAGGAAAAGCCGCCAAATGTCAGCAGCAATAATTCGCCGCTGGACTTTGAGGATTTGGCTAAACGTCAACTACGACAGGTCAGAGAGCGCCAGCGTTTGATAGAGCAAATGATGAAGGATGACCAGACCAACGAATAACATCCACTTTAACTCAATTATAGCAGTCAAGTTAATTATAAAATTGTTTTAAATTACATTTAAATCACATTAATTAGGCTAAATTTAGTGCAATCACAAGTTGGCAGTTTATAAATCACAGTAACTAGGCGAATTTTAGCTGCAAAACAAAACACAACAAGTTGGCAGCTTGTTCGCAGCTGAAGTAAAACAGCTGTTTCAGTTTTGTTAATTGCAAAATGCAAAAAAAATGCCACGAAAGATAAATAAATCGAGTTTTTATGCCAATTGAAAGCGATCAACTATAAATTCCCACTCGACGACAAGATGGAGAAGCGCCAGAGGGAGCTGGAGTCCCTGGTTAGCACGCAGAAAGAGCAGCTTACGCGTTACGAGAAGAGGCTCAAAGGTAAATTAGTCACACAATTGATGCACCTTATTGAAGGGGTTTTCCCTGCCTTGCAGATGTGGTTACCGCCTACAAGGGTCTGATGAAGGAGAAGGAAGCGTTGGAGACAAGTTTGACGGCGCATGCAGAGGCCACGGCAGCCACAGGCACAGGCTCACCCGCCAAGGTCACAGATCCTGCCAATGTGAATGGCACCGCCAGTGCAGACGCCACGGATGCGGCAGACTCCAACCCCTCAGCTGAGGGACAACTGCAAACTCAAATCATTACGCTGATGAACTCGCTGGCCACCCTGTCGGCCGAAAAGTCTCGCATGGAGGCCTCCTTCCAGGCGGACAAGAAGCAATTGCGCAGCCAAATAGCCCAAAAGGAGCAAAGCATACAGGAGCTTCATGCCAAGGCAAAGGAGCAGGCAGCCAAGGCCAAGGCCGATGTAGATGAAGTGAAAGCCAAGTGGATCATAGAGCGGCAGGAGCGGGAGAAGGAAACCAACAATCAAATGCTGATGATACGCGAGCTCCAGAAGCTCTATGCGGACGAGCGACACCTCAAGGACAACATCGAGATGCAGCTGAACAACTTTAAGACGCAGTTTGCCAGCAATGAGGCGGAGAACAGTCGCCTGCGCGATCTCCAAGCGCAGCTGAAGGAGGCCAGGCATCAGCTAAAGCAATTTCAGGCCAAAGCGGAGCATACAGCCGTTGCCACCAGCACGGACAACGCCTCTCTGCTGCACCAGGTTCGTCAGGAGATGCAGCAACTGAAGGAACAACATGCGGTGGCCATCAAGCAGGAGCAGCGGAGAGTCTTGCGCGCCGAGGAGCAGAGCAGGAAACAGGCGGCGCTGCATGAGGGTCGTGTGGCTAATTTGGAGGCACGCCTCGCCGAGCTAAGCACCACAGTGGGCAGCTACGATCGCCTGCGGCAGCAGGATCAAGACAGTATCCATGCACTCAAGCAGCAGCTGCAGGATTTGGAGCAGGCCCAAGCCCGTCCGGCACCCGCTTTGAGGACGCTCAGTGAGGATGTGGATTTGGCCACTTTGGTGGATGAAATTGTGCGTCTGAAGAAACTATTGACCAGCGCCAATGCACGCTCTGCCAATCCCATCGATCTCAATGAGATTCTCTCCCTGGGCACGTCGGCGTCCGCGTCATCCGACAGCCATGTGCACTGCGACCAGCAGCTGCAAGGAGTACAAAAAATGCTCGAAGCGGGCAAGCAGCAGCGTCAGTTGCTGGAGCAAAAGATACACCTGCAACAGTCGCACATACAGACGCTCCAGGAGAAGGTGCAAGTGCTCAATCGCAACATTGACGAGTCGGAGCAGGAGCTCAAGCAGCA
Organism: Drosophila guanche; assembly: GCF_900245975.1. Lineage (NCBI taxonomy): Eukaryota > Metazoa > Arthropoda > Insecta > Diptera > Drosophilidae > Drosophila > Drosophila guanche. The sequence continues at coordinate 5,454,570 of NW_022995749.1, read as the reverse complement.
GGGCGACAAGCTGCGGCAGGCGCTCAAGACGGAGCGCACCAAATGGCAGGAGGCCAAGGCAGAACTTGAGAACGAAACGCGCTGCAAGCTCAACGAACTGGAGCAGCTGCTGCAAAAGCAGCGACAGCGCTCCCTGCAGCTGCTCGACGAGAAGGAGCAAGAGATCAAGACGCTGCAGACTTCGTTCGAGGTGTTTCACACAGCTGGCGGCGGTGGTAGCGGTGCCAGTGCGCTGCCAGTAGAACCAACAGCTGCAGAGAGCTATAACTATTCCTCCGATGGGGAGAGCGTGGAGGTGGAGGTTGAACGCGATCGCAGGCTGCAGGTAAAGTCCAAGAAATTATCGCTCGGTGAGAACTGCCACATGCTGCACTATGCCAACGAGCTGGCACGCAAGGACATAGAAATTACAACGCTGCGCAAGGCCAAATATTCAGCCGAGTCCACGCTGCGAAAGGCAATACAGGATAAGGTGACATCACAGCAGGATATGCACGAAAAGATTGAATGTCTCGAAGAGCAGGTGGACAGGTGAGCGTGGGGTAGAGCTGTGCCTGAGTCAGAACTTTCCTTAAACTTCTTTTTTGTTTCTCTAACCCAGACTGGAACGCTGCAAGACGCGTGAGGGCGCCAATTTGGAGTATTTGAAGAATGTCATCATTAGCTACATTCTCACCAGAGACGCCGATGGCAAGCGGCACATGCTAAATGCCATTTCAGCAGTGCTTCAGTTCACCAGCAGCGAAATGCAAGCCATTAATGCAACATTCCAAAAGAAATAAAATTCGTTTGATAAATTGTACAACAAATCACAGTAATTGTGCGAATTTTAGTCGCAAATCAAACTCAACAAGTTGGCAGCCTGTTCGCAGCTGTTGTAAATCAGCTGTTTACATTTTGTTAATTTCAAAATGCCACAAAAGAGAAATAAATCCAGTTTTTTTTACAGCGAAATGCAACATTGCAAAAGAAATAACATTCTTACGCTAAAGTTTACAACAAAAAACGAATTTAAGTTGAGATTTCTACCAGCTAAAACCCTGCAACGGGAAACTTTTCCAAGTGCGACCTCAGCACACCTGGAAACATGGCCAAAAATTTGAAACGTTTGCCCATTTGTTCGTCTGCCGTGAGCATCTCATAGCCAGAGCGTATCGTTGTCTCGTTCTCTGGCAGCGCATTGGCCAGCAGCTGTTCCAACCGCGCTTCACCCTGCATGCGGCTGAGAAAGAGTCCCTGCTCAATGGGACCACAGCAGTGTAGATGTCCTCTCGCCTCAGCTGTTTGTTTTATCAGCTTAAAGTCCACATCGGCAGTGAGATCAGCGGTGCCCGGCTGCAGCAGTGGCTCGTGCAGCGCATGCTGCTTGAACGCACGAAATGTGTCGGTTTTATCGCCAAAGTGTCCATAGTCCATGATCAGACCAATGCCGCCATTCCGTTCGATGCGATCCGCCAGCAGGCCCACTTGTCGTTCCGTCTCTAGGGAGTACTCCAGGGTGGCGCGTGTCTCGCCTTCCATGGGCTGAAACACGCGCGACACTGGCGTCTGCGATTTGGACAGCACATAACGAAAATCGGGCTCTGACTCAGGCGCCACATCGATGAGCACCTCCTGCCACTGTCCATTGTCCAGCTGCAGTTTGTGCACAGGCAGCGCATCAAAGTATTCGTGGGCCAACACCAGGGAGAAACCCTCGGGGATATCCTCGAGTCTCCGATGCCAATAGGCCTTGGTGCCCGTGGCCGTTGTGCCCACTTGATAGTGCGGCAATTGGGCGTCCTCCGGCAGCGTGTTGTGTGTGTAACAGAAACGCTGCGCCTGCGCTTTGCTCAGGTACGGACTGATCTCCACCATGTGCATGGAAAACTCGGCGCCGAGCTTGAATTTGGTGAGAATTTTGAGTACATCACGCGCGAGGGTGCCGCGACCGGGTCCCAGTTCCACCAGCTGAAAGGGCGAGGGGCTGCCCATTTTGCGCCATTCGGTAACCAGCCAAATGCCAACCAGCTGCAAAGGAAAGGCACACAGAAAGTCAAGCCAAGTCAAGTTTTAAAGGACTCGCTCACCTCTCCAAAGATTTGCGATATTTCCGGCGATGTTATGAAGTCACCCTCACGTCCAAACACATCGCGATTCATGTAGTAGCCTGCCTGTGGATTGGTCAGCACCTCCCTCATGTATTCCGCCACTGTAATCTGTCCTGTGGCCAGAATCTTTGCACGCAGCTGCTTGGCCAGGCTGCCATTGCCTGGTGGCACAGCCTCAGGTGTCTTCTCCGGTTGCGCCTTGGGAGCACTTGTTGCACCCAAATTGGGGCGACGCACAGACTTATAACTGAAGCATCGTCTGCTGCCAATTCTAAAAGCTTCGCGTAACATTTCGTGGCAGGCAGGGGCCGGCAATTCACACAACAGAAACCAAGATCCCCCAAGAGAGCTGCCAACCTATTTGCAAACCATCAGCTGATTGCCTAAAAGCCGTTATTTTCTGTCCAGGGAATTTATTCCACATTTTGCAACTTAAAACTAAAATTAAAACAGGTTAAGCCCCCAATCAAGGCAGCGATAACTGCCAAATCCTCAAAACACCTTAATGCCAGGAACTACCTTCTCGTTGTCGTAGATCTCCTTGGCGTAGCACAAATTGGGGAAGTCAAAGGCAGCGCCATAGCGATTCTTGCATCCCGTGGTGGACTTCTCTCCGGGGGTGTACACAGGCTGGCCAATGATATTCGATGTGGCAAAGTTGCAGGTGAGCACAAAATGGTTGTAGAAGTCGCGAGAGAAGCGCACAGCAGCACATCCCACATGGGTGTTCTTCTCGGCAACGGCAATGGTGAACTTGGCCACATTCTTGTTGGGCAGTTCCTCAGGGAAGTTGGCCAGGATCTCAGGGGAGGCGTTCGAGCGCTCAGCGAACCAGTTCTCAATCTGTTCCTTGAGGATCTCTGCATCCGTGTACTCGCTCTCTGATCCGCTATAGCTGAAGATGGCATTGTTCTGGCCGGCATAGGCAAAGCGTTCCGTGCTGCGGCACTTGTCGGGTATCGACTCGCAAGTTCTCACATTGTAGGAGGCCAGATGAGCGAGTTCCTCGCACCACGACATCTTGGCCATGCGCACAGCCTTGGGGAGACTCTCAATGATGCCGCCAGCTACTTTGTTGCGGAGTTCGTTGAACAGCGTGAGGATGAGCTTGTGATGGGATTCGATTTTGATTTCACGCACATCCTTGGGGCAATCTCCGCTGAAGTTCTGGGTGGGAGAGGGAGATTATTGGAGTGTAGATTGGATGATGTTGCTGTCTTTTACTTACTCCTTTATTATTGCAGGCCACGTGCTTGTCCAGGCAGGTGGGCAGAGCACAGTAGTCGACTGCGAAGGCAGCTCCTAGGATGGCAGCAAGCACAATGAAAGTCTTCTTCATATTGATGTCCGCTGTTGGATTCCAACTGAATAGCAACCAGTGCAGTGGTCTCTATTTATAGGAAGACCACAGACAGCATGCCTGCTCCTTGGACTGGCTAATGGGCAACTGTTTCTGTGTTCTGCACTTCTGGAGAATGTGTCAATCTATTCTGTTTTTCCATTTAGTGTAACAGATAGTTTTGACAATTGGTTCTTGGATTGATGCGTCAGTGGTAGGTCTACCTGGCGGCTAGCAGCTATAAAAGCTGGCCATTGGGTTGGTTTAAGCCAGTCTCGTTCCAAGAGCAAGCAATTCCAAATGGCTTCATTCAAGGTAGTGGCGCTCCTCCTGCTGGCTTGCGTTTTGTGCGATTCCGTCATTGGGGTGGACTACTGTGCCCTGCCCACCTGCCTGGACAAGCACGTGGCCTGCAATAATAAAGGAGTGAGTATAAGACATCAGTAAAATCCAGTCTACTCTCAAATAATCTTCCTCTCCCTCCCAGAACTTCAGTGGAGATTGTCCCAAGGATGTGCGTGAAATCAAAATCGAATCCCATCACAAGCTCATCCTCACGCTGTTCAACGAACTCCGCAACAACGTAGCTGGTGGTATCATTGAGAGTCTCCCCAAGGCTGTGCGCATGGCCAAGATGTCGTGGTGCGAGGAACTCGCTCATCTGGCCTCCTACAATGTGAGAACTTGCGAGTCGATACCCGACAAGTGCCGCAGCACGGAACGCTTTGCCTATGCCGGCCAGAACAATGCCATCTTCAGCTATAGCGGATCAGAGAGCGAGTACTCGGATGCAGAGATCCTCAAGGAACAGATTGAGAACTGGTTCGCTGAGCGCTCGAACGCCTCCCCTGAGATCCTGGCCAACTTCCCTGAGGAACTGCCCAACAAGAATGTGGCCAAGTTCACCATTGCCGTTGCCGAGAAGAACACCCATGTGGGATGTGCTGCTGTGCGCTTCTCTCGCGACTTCTACAACCATTTTGTGCTCACCTGCAACTTTGCCACATCGAATATCATTGGCCAGCCCGTGTACACCCCCGGAGAGAAGTCCACCACGGGATGCAAGAATCGCTATGGCGCTGCCTTTGATTTCCCCAATCTGTGCTATGCCAAGGAGATCTACGACAATGAGAAGGTCGTCGCTGGCATCAAGGTGTTCTAGGGTATCTGTTCACGGAACAAAACTAAGCTGAATATGTAATCGAATGTCCAATGCATCGGCATATATAAAGTGCTAAAATGTACTCAAAATCCTCAAAGGTTTTATTCTTAAATTGTAATCTTTATGAGATCTAGTTAAACGATTCTAAGAATCGCTTGCTCAGGCGCTAGATTTACGACTCGTAATATTAATCCAATATCATTTAGTTTCCCAATCAGCAGGGAAGTAATGCCTCAGATCCCTTAAAACTAATTTATTCTACACCCCCCGTTACACCCATTAACACAAGTTGTTAAATATTTTAGCTTAGGCGAAACAAAAACTCGCTTTTATTGAGCGCCACCCTACCGCAGCACAAGACGGTAGAAGCGGCGACAAACAGCAACAAAGTTCATTTCGTTTATGCGGTGGTGGCGGCAGCAGCAGCACTGGTGGCGGCAGCAGCCTCCTCCTTCAGACGATCCTTCTTGAGGGGACCCATGAAGGCCAGCTTGTCGGCTGGTGTCTGGAAGCGACCATGACCCATCTTCGATGAGGTATCGATGAACTTGAGCTTGATCTGTTCCAGAGCCGAGCGCTTGGTGTGCTTCAGCAGGGACTTGCGCAGGGTGATGATGCGCTTCTTGGAGCCAATGCAGCAGCCCTTGATCATGACAAAGTCATTGTTGACCTCACCATAATGGGGGAAGCCACCCATGGGGGTGATGCTCTTGTCTGTCAGATCGTACTCGGTGGAGGCGTTGTTTTTGATGACCTGCAAATGAAGAAATTTCGATTTAGTCTTTTGGCATACAACAAAAGGGAAGATTGGCCATGGCATAAACTGCCACCGGCTGTGTGTCTGTGTGCGTGTTCAGTCCTATCATTATAGATATCATGGTTTATCAAGGTTTTGTTTGTTTTCGATGTCGTATAATATTTTTGGTTTTTATCATCATTGCCACAGCAGACGAGCAACAGCTGGAGAGCAAATAAAGTGCAGGGGGTTCGGGATAGATGCTTACCTTGCCATCCTTGGTGTGGATGCCAGCACCAATGCGGTAGATCTTCTTGTTGATCTCGGTACGGTGATGGTAACCCTTCTGACCGGCACGTGCCACCGTGGTGGACACACGGGACGGATGCCAGGCACCAATACAGGCAACCTTGCGCAGACCCTTGTGCGTCTTGCGGGGCAGCTTCTTCGTGTGCCAACGCGAGGTGACACCCTTGAAACCCTTACCCTTGGTCACACCAACGCAATCGACCATCTCATCCTGACCGAAAACATTGCTGACCTGGATGGGCTTCTCCAAGTGTTCACGTGCCCACTTGACCTTGTCCTCGATGGAGCCACCGTTCAGCTGGATCTCCATGATGTGAGCCTTCTTTTGACGCTGCTTGATCAAGCGGATCTAAACGAGAAAACGAACAATGGTTAACCATTAGCCACATTGAATTCAGAAGTTTTGCTGGTTGGGGGGAATGGGACTGTACGTGATATGGTTTAACCGAGCGATCATAGCCTGAGCGGCTGCGCACCGTTACTGGAATATATCAAGCGCCCGCCACCCGAGGGGCAGGTTCATCTGCGACGTTGCATTCATGAACTGTGCATCGAGTAACACAGCGCGAATGCTTTTTAGGCCAGGCGCACCAAAGTGCCGAGCCCCCGAAAGGACCCAGCACAGATGGCGCAACAAGGCCAAGGACGTCGTGCACAAAGGGAAAGAGACAGATTTAAATAAGAGAAGATAATTACCTGGGAGTGGGCAATCACACGGATGACCTTGCAGTAACGCAGCATCTTGCGGAAATCATTCTCGATGCTCTTCTTGCCAAGATCATCGGTCCACTTCTTGCTGGCCTTGGTGAAGGCCTTCTTCTTGCTCTTGTACCTGAGAGATGATTATGGGTTTCAAGTTGTAGATGCAGTCAGAAACATGAGTGGTATCCATTGGGTATTCAATTCAGGTTGCCTGCCCAACTTCTTAGCTGCTGTGTCGAGGTGCGAGAAATAGAACAGGAAGTGCACCTCATCGCAATCGTAAATGGCGAGCGGAGATGCAATCTTCCCTGTCGTGCTCACTCGACAAGTTTTGAGTCCAATCAAATCACAAGATTTCAACTCTAACTTGACAGCTCACACGACGTTCAGCGATTTGAAAAGCTCTCTCAGCGTACTGATCGAAGAACTTTATGATTTGAGTTTTTCATTTAGTAAGGTCTCTCAATTGAAATAAGACTTGTAAAGGGTCATCCAAACACACACACACATATACACGAGACACGTGGTTGACTACAAAACCGATCAGAAGGAAGGCAGCAGATGGTAAAAGGTTTCTCAACAATTTTTTTTGCTCATTCAGATACCATCGTATCATCATTCAGGCTGTAGTTGCACACACGTGTGTCCATGCATGTGCATGTGTGTGCATCGGTACTCTTGCACAAAAAACAAAATGGCGGCTTGGATTAACTGTACCCACGTGGGTGTGCTAGATACATACCAGTTCTTGTAGAAGCGACGACGGCACTCCTCGGACAGATGCTGGGCCCAAACATTGACCAAAGCACGCAGACCGAATGGAGTCTCAATGTAGCCGACGGCACCAACCACAATCATGGGTGGGGTCTCCAGAACAGTGACGGCCTCAACGACCTCCTTCTTGTTAATCTCTGCAAAAGGGTAAACAAAATTGCTGGTTTAGACACGTGCATCAGCATAGCATAAAGCGAGAGCTTGGATGAGGTTTAGTCAGTCCGCCCTAGTAAAGTAATAATCACGGTTGATCATATAGTTTCTAACCATAAATTTTTTACCTTTTATCATCATGAAATTTAAGTTGTATAATATTCAAAGAAAAATGTATACTTACTGGAACCGGGACGGTCAGCCTCACGCACAATGTGAGTCATACCGGCCTTGTAGCCGATGAAGCAAGTCAGATGCACGGGCTTGCTGGCATCATCCTTGGGGAAAGCCTTAACCTTGCCACGATGGCGAGCTGAGCGCTTCTTGGGGTAGAAGGCCATGGAGCCATGGCGAGGCGCGGAGAACTTACGATGAGACTGCAAGCAAAACGAACAGAAATCAGACCAAGCGCTTCGAGGTTATGTCAGACACGTGGACATTGAAAATTACAATTTTGGCGAAAGGCGCCCGATTTTTACATTATTTTAAGTGCACAGCGTGTCGGCACTAGGCATTTAAAGATATTTTCTACGTTGTTCAGTGAACCATAATCCACATCGACTATTGCTAGTCTCAGAGTGGTGCATGGTAATCTCATCATAAAACACATCAACAATATGCAATTCAACGTTAAAACTCTTTAAAGCCATCAATCAATTTAACAAACGGTAATCAACTTTAATATTTTAACTTTTATCTGAGTTCAATTTTTTTCTCTTTTTTTTCACTATTTGATGCAGAAAAACTTACCATGACGTCTGTTCACTTCAGACGGATGCGATGAAAGAGAAAGAAAACGGATATCAATTTAAGATGTCAACTTGGCAGCTAGAATGAGCCGTGTGACCGTGGAATGATGATAAGACATACCCTCAAAAATATACTAAAATAGACCTCATTTTAAATATACCGTACATAAACCGTAGTCTTAAATCATATTTCTCGATTTTGATGTTCTATATGATATTGCAGGCTTCAAAAGACTTTTACCACAAAAAAAAATTATTGAATCCTCCCACTCCTGTCTATATTTTTGTTTGAAATCTGCTCGAAAATGTTTGTAAAGAGTTGCCTTCCAAAATATACCGTAATATACCGAACAATTATCGAAATATACCGATATATATTATCGACTTACCGTACATAAAAATATACCAACCAATTTTTCATTGGAATGGTACTCTTGTCATATATAGATTTCCCGCCTAAATACCTTTTTAAAATATTTGTGTATATTATTTTCAAATGAGTGTTTTCTTGCAGGAAAGAAACGGATGAGTATCATCAATAGTATCATCATTACTACTTTACGATTTCTTTCATATCGAAGTAGCCTCTTCAATTTGCTAGAGAGTTTAAAATATTGTTTAGTATTTTTGAGTATTTTCGTAAATGAACGGCCATACTTTGTGAGCATTTTGGCGCATTTTCTGCTTGATGTTTGCCAAAAATTGCAAAGTAAAATATCACTAAAAAGCAAATATGTCGACGCTGGAATTGTGCGAGAAGTACTTTGAGACACGAGATGTGTACAAGCTGATGAATCTCCAGAAGGATGCCAAAGAGAAGGAAATTAAGAAGGCATACCACAAGCTGTCACTGCTGGTGCACCCAGACCGTGTGCCGGAGGACCAAAAGAAGGAGTCGACGGAAAAGTTCAAGGTGCTGTCAAAGATCTACCAAGTGCTGACGGACAGCCAGAAGAAGGCATTGTACGACGAACAAGGTATCATTGATGACGATGACGATTCGGAAGGCAAGTTGTCCTCATGGCTGGACTTGTGGAGCAAAATATTCAAACCAATCACCGAGGAAGTTATCAACAACTATGAAAAAGAGTATGTCGGCTCGGAGCTGGAGCGCACGGACGTCAAGAAGGCCTACCTGGGTGGCAAGGGCTGTTTGAACTACCTCATGAATCATGTCCCCTTCATGAAGGTGGAGGACGAGCCGCGCATCAAAGTAATGGTGGAGGCCATGATTGCTGCCGAAGAGGTTCCAGAATACAAGGCCTTCACGGAGGAGCCAGCTGCCAAGCGCAAGAAGCGCCACAACAAGTATGCGCGTGAATTCGAAGAGGCCCAGGTCATCAAGGAGCGCATTCGGCAGCGCCAGCAGAAAAAAGACGAAGAAGATCTGGAGGCCTCCGGTGGAAATCTGCAGCAGATGATACTCGCGCGCAAAAATCAACGCGAATCCAACTACAATTCTCTCATGGATCGTCTGCTGGAGAAATACGGCGATGAGGATGATTCCCAGACTGTGGATTTCAGCTCCTTTGAGAAGAAAAAGAAGTCCAAGGCAAAGAAATCCGCAAGGTCCAACCCCAAAGAGAAGCTCAAAAGCGTTAGGGCTGGCCGAGTAGAGAAGGCCAAAAAGTAAGCCGTAATTTTGCATATAAATATATTTGATAAACGCATACATATAATCGTATTCCGCAAAGTGTATTGTATAATGTAGCTTAAGTTTATATACAGGCATATAAATTGATAAGTATATTTCAGTTTCATTTTCATTTCAAGCCATGTTGAAAGGTCGAAATTTGTTTTGTTTAAACAATTAAAAAACGTGAATTTTTAATTGGTTATGAAGTAAATCAAAGCAAATTAATAAAATAATTAAGTTAATGTGTGAAATTGTTTTTTTCCAATTACAAAAATCTAAATATAATAAAAAAATAAAAATAATGTTCCAATAAGCAACAAGTAAAAGATTTATTTAATTGTGTGACGTCACATCATTTGTCACACCTTGCCATGCATAGCCTTACAGCAGCGTCTGGTCACACCACACCATTGTCTATCGAAATCACATTCATAATAAACAAAAATTTAATACGAATTTGGAACCAAAATGAGGTGCGTAGTGCCAAAATGCATAAATGCCACAGCGGCCGCAAATAAGATGCATGATATGTGCTTCTTCAAGTTTCCGAAGAATGCAGATTTGGCCAAACGTTGGCTCTCATTTTGCGGCAACAAGGATGCCCTGAAAATGAAGAATGCCTGTATTTGCATTAATCATTTCAAAGAAGAGGATATCGTGGGAGCTGAAAGATTCAAATTGGGTGAGTCCCAATCGTACATCATTCGGATCACGTGGTAAAGTCTATTTCCAATAAACAGGACTGGCAAAGCACATTTCATTAGGCCTAAACGCTGTGCCGTGCATAAACCTATTAAATGACAGCATGTCTACCGCGTTCCATAAAGAACCACCAAAAATCCTAAATAAGCAGAAACTGTTGGACGCGCTTCTGGCCGATGTTGAGGAGGAGGCGGAAGAGACCATCAGTCCGCTGCCCATTGAGGATTTTCAGGAAATACAACAGGAAGATTGTCCCGAAGAAAATGTTGATGAATCGGTTGAGGTCGAGGAAAACCCCGAGAGCGTGTTTCAGTTCAATAAGTGTCGCACTTGCTATCGCGACTATGAGTTTGATTTGAATGAGAAAGATCCTTTTGAAAAGGCTAACAGCGTTTTGCTGTGTCGCATCGAAGTCATTTGCGGAATTTGGGTAGGTCTGATCATTGCATTCGGCAGAAACTTGAATTCAAATGTAATTTATAACCCACAGCTCAGCAATATTGAAGGTGGACCACGTTACTTGTGTCCGGATTGTCAGTTGTCGCTCAAGAATGCAATCGAGTTCCGTGAGATGGTCATTGGTACGGAGCTGATGCTGACACAGGGGAAGACCGTGTGTGAAAAATCAACAGTCGAAATAGAGTTGGACTCAACAAAGAAATTAGAATTGGCATCGTTTAATGTAGAGGAAGACAACGACGAAGAATATACACAGTATGAGCAGATTTACGATTTACCATCCACTTCTGCCCGAAGCCCAAACTCTGATAAGATGGATCTTGTAGAAATAATAGAAATCACTGAGGAAGATATCGATGCTGCTAGAGCAGATGATGATCCACGCAGCGTCTCCCGTGGCACGAAAATCCTAAACGAACTGATAAGCGAATTCACAGGTCCAGATAAAGATGAAATAATGGCAGTGAAACCCACCACCAAGGAACGTGCCAAGCCAAGGAAAATGAAAATACAAGCAAGAATACAAGACGATGACGAGGATGATTCTCAGTTTATAATTTTCCGCTCCTTTGAGAAGAAAAAGAAATTGAGCCCAAACCAAAAATCCTCAAAACGTAATTCATTGAAGAGAAGCGGAAAGCTTGCAGAGTATAGAATGCCAAGAACTTAGCCTTTGTTTTATAAACATTATTCATTAGACTTATTATTATTATAAGACTCAAAATATTCCTCATAAACTTTTGTACAATTTAATTTTTGTTTTGTTTATTCTCTTTTTATAACAATTTCGAATTGAAATTGAAAAGGGAGTCAATTTTTTGTTTCAGCTACGATTAAAATTAGTAAGTGCAGACATTTATTTCTTATTATTCAAATATATGATTATTATTCAAAATAATTTAGTAAAAAAATAAAGTAAATGCTGTTATATTTTCCTTATATTTATGAAGAGGAATGTATTCTCAATTTCATTCCTTTGCGACGCCACTTCGTGTTGTTTTGTTGTTTATGGTAAATAATATAATTTTGGAGATATTTTATGCTATTATTTTTGGAGGCACTTTTTATTTTTAACCTTATTTTGCAATCAATCCAATAAAGACAAGTCATGAAAATGAGCCAGTTTTATGGAGAATTGAATGATGATTCGAGTAAAATTACATTTTCAAAGCTGGTTAACCAGCTAGTAATATAAAACAGAAGCTCATAGCCGAGGAAAATCATTTAAGATTTACGGTATACTTACAGAATATTTTGAATATTAAAGGGTATATTTCGGTATATTGTCGAAGGTCTGTCGGTATATTTCATCGATAAATCCGCGGTCACATTGATCTAAAAGGAAATAAACACAATTTTATAAAAAACATGTTTCCACCAAAAATAAGATGCGCCGTGATAAGTTGCCCATATGCAACAATGGCCCCAACTAAGAGGGAGCAAATATGCTTCTTCAAGTTTCCGAGAAACGCGGATTTAGCCAAACGTTGGCTCTCATTCAGCGGCAATAAGGATGCCCTGAAAGTGAAGAACGCAAGTATTTGCATTAAACACTTCAAACAGGAGGACATCGCGGGGTCTAGAAAATTCGAAATGGGTGAGTAGAGTTGGGATAGCAATAGTGGATAATGTATTAAAATTATTCCTTAATTAGGATTGGCCAAGAAGCGGACCGCTCGGCCAGGCGCAGTGCCGTGCATAAACCCGGGACGCGACTTCACAAAGGAAAGAGCTGTCAAAGAAGAAACTCAAATAAGAAAGAGACTGTTGGCCGAGCTTCTGGCGGATGCCGATGAAACGGACATGTCCCTGGAGGACGCTGCACCCGCATCCAGCTATGATCAATATCATTCGGGCCCAGCCCACGACAGTCCGTCGACTAATGAGGAAAATTATTACCTACAAGCAATGGAACATGAAGATTACCCCGAAGCCGATGCCGATGAAGCTGAGGAAACCGAAGAGATCCTGATGCAACTCAATAAGTGTCGCACTTGCTATCGGGACTATGAATTTGATGTGAATGCCGAGGATCCCTTCGACAATGCCAACAGCGTTTTGCTGTTTCGCATTGAAGTTATTTGCGGTGTTTGGGTGAGTCTGGAACATTAATATATAGCTTATTCGACTTGAATTAAAATATATTTGATATCCCTACAGCTTAGCAATATCGAGGGCGGACCACGTTTTATGTGTCCGGATTGTCAGTTGTCCCTAAAGAATGCAATCGAGTTCCGTGAGATGGTCATAAGCACCGAGGTGATGCTAACTCAGGGCATGCCCGTGTGTGATAAACCAGATATCGAAATAGAGTTGGAATCCACAGAGGCGGATCTTAGAGAATCTCTAACCGAGTGGACAACTGAATCCGTAACAACTAAAATAGAAGCTGAAGTCGATGAGGAAGTGGAAGACGAAGGACCACATTATGAAGACGTCTATGAAGCATCAACTAGCCCCGTGTGTAGTCCAAACTCTAATAAAATGGATCATGTGGAAATAATAGTGCCCAGTCAGGACAACTTTGTGAGAGTAAATACAAGGAGCGTTGGCCGTGCCTCAAATATCCTCAATGAACTAATAAGCGAAATAACAGGTCAAGATAAAGTCAAACCCGAAAGGTTAAAAACTGCAATAAAAGCGGCGACACCAGCTAAAGAGCAGGCCAATCTAAAGAAAATGAAGATCGAAGAAATAAGCCAAGATAATGACGAGGAGGATGATTATAATTCGAAATTTGTGGCATTCAGCACATTTGGGAAGAGAAATAAGTTCAGAGTAAAGAAATCTTGACAGAATACACACAAAGAGATAGCCAAGAGCTTAGACGTAGTTAAAAATAATTATTAACCATAATCGTCTAATCCTTCATAAACTTTTTTATTTGTAATCAACCCATTTAAAGTGAATATTCTATTGTATTATAAGTAAAAGAAATGTTTTAAAAAAATGTAATACATTTATTTGTTCAATGTTTTTTTGTAGAAGTAAATTCAAAAATGCATTAATGTGATGTCACGTGCTGTTTTGTTTCACCCTGCAGTGCGCTTTTATCTGGTCATACTATCGAAGTCACACCACCGCTCAGGGCATATTTACGGTATATTTTGGAAGGTCAATACACGGTCACACTGCCTCTGACGTCGGTTTTCTTTTGCACGAATGGTTTTTCTTATAACATATTGCAAGACAAGGCTATTTTCTGTTGCACTCTATTAAGATGGACTGGTACATTGGCACAGAATGGAAGGACGAGAAGCGCGGCCTTTGCAAGAAGGTACTTGGCCTGCAGTTCGAAGACATGGCAAAGCCGATGGCTGCCAGCACAGTGCTGTTTAGCGTCAACAACAAATGTGCCAATTTGAAGGACAGGCCCAGCAAGTATCTCGAAAGCGACGAGTCCTCGACATATCCCCAGCAGCATACCTTGGAAATGGGAACTGCCATAACGCCCGTGGACTGCTATGTGGAGATGCTGCTGCAGCAATTAATGCTGGGGGAAACCGCGGCCTGCAGCATTACCAGCAAGACTGGCGAACGCATTGAGTTTGAATTGAAGCTGGAGCTGATTGTTAAAAACCCGCAGGTGCACAAGCTAAACGCAGCTGAGATCTATGAGCTGGCGCTACGCCTCAAGGAGAGTGGCGTGGCCATGTTCAAGAGCTATCCAAAATTTGCATTTGATTACTTTGCGCGGGCCGCAAAGCTGCTTATCACCTACAAACCGTTCGATCAACTCACCAAGAAGTCCAATGGGATCAATGGCACCACCGTGGAGGCATTGTTTGTGCAGCTGCAGACCAATCTGGCCGCATGCATGCTGCAGGAGGAGCGCTACGAGCATGTTATCTATCACACAGAGTTTGTGGAGCGGGCCGAGAGCCCCACCGAGAAGAGTATTTACCGTCGCGCCTTGGCCTACTATCACATGAAGGAGTTCGCCAAGGCCCAGGCCACCATAGAGCGGGTGCACGACTACGAGGAGAAGCGAGATTTCAGCAAATTGCGTGACAAAATTGCCGCCAGCTGGAAGGATAGCAAGGCCCACTACAAGGAGGTCGTACAAAGAATGTTTAGCTAGTTTTAAAAATATATTACAAAAATAATGCTCATTGTTAAGATTCTCTCAGACAACAAAAACAAATTTGTGTAGAAAATAATTTTTATTTAAAATACTTCTACTTTGATTTCCTATTCTTTTTTGGATCAAACTTGGTGTTCCTATTATTTTTATGGTCAAACTTTGCTCTACCCTTATTTTTGGGATCAAACTTTTCTCTCTTGTCATTTTTAGGATCCATTTTTGCCTTCTTATTCTTGAACTTCATGCCGCCGGGCAGACTGTGTCGTTTGCGAGAGGATCTCTCCTCATGTTTGAAGAGCTCTGCAAAAGGAAAATGTTTAAAATGTTGACTGGCATGACGACTTTGTGTATTACCTTCATCCGGCTCCTCGCCCACTTCCTGCTTGTAGTACGCAGCATCATCATCAGCATCGCTGTCCATGCCATCCGCTTCCTTTTTGGCTGCCCATTTCTGGTCTTTCTTTAGTTTCAAATTCTTCGCACGATTCTCAGCCTGCTCCTTCTTGCGTTGCTCCTTGAGTTTCTTCTTCTTTTCAATCACCTTGCGCATCGTTTCTTTTTCATCCTCCGTCTTCACGACATGGTCGTGATATAGCACTTCGCCGGTAAAGAGTCCCTCTTCGATTTTAATCAGCTGCATGGTCAGACGCGGTCCGATCTCGTGCAGCTTTATGGTACTCTTATTTCCTTCCAAGTTACCGCCACTCTTGATCGTCTGCGCGAGCACCACATGCGCCTGTTCGTCATCTTCGGCCTCCGATTCGGATGCGTTGCCATCTCTGAAAGGAAAAGAGACTAATAAAGACTGAACACCGAACTCCTTTCTCTTGCTCACCTCGCAACGAAATCAGCAATGTCGTTGTACTTATTAAGATTCGGCACGACGCCCGTGACAATTTTCTTAACTGCGCGATTCAGACCCACCGGCACAACCTCCACCGAATAGTGACGCATCTCCACCAGCTTTGTGTCAGGATTATACGAGAACAGCACACAACGACGAATGGTGCCAATGTTGACCGTGTTCAGGTTAATCGACGGGAACATGTTTTGAAATGTGCTGGCCATCAGCTTGAGATGATTGCCATCGCCACTAAAGTTGTTCATAATGACCAGCGGGGCTTGCTTGAAGTGATCACTGTCAATCATTTGCTTCTTGGCTAGAGAAATTACATCCCGCGCCAGCGTAAATTGGTGCACCTGTTGAGTAAGTCATATGAATTTAGAAACAAAATGCAAATACCGCGAGCTGCAAAACGAACCTTAAATGTCAGTGACGGACCTCGCGGGAGGCGCACCACTTTGAAGGACAACTGTGTGGATGCCTTGTTGAAGATGGTCATGTGCGACACATGAAAGAAGCTGCTCAAGCTAACAAAGTCTTTGATGCGATTCATGCGCGATTCCCGCAAGTTGGTCGCCGTGAACGGCTCCATGATGCGCCGAAAGTCCAGTGTGAGGTCTGTGATGTACGGGCATGTTAGTCCACGATGTATGACAAAGGAGTGGGGCGCCTCTACGATCTCGTTCGGTTCGCTGGCCTTAAAAGCTGCCGTACGCGTCTTAGGATGCACTTTTTTCTTTCCGCGTCCCATGTTTTTGTCTGATTCTTACAAGTAGCACGTGTTGTCGATAAATGTGTTCGATAGACATACCTAACATTCACACGCGGTCACACTGCATGGTGTCAGCTGCTGTCACTACATGGTCACACTGTGCAGTTTAAATCGAATTCAAATTGATGTTGTGGAAAATGAGCGATCGATGGGGTTAAGTTTCCTTTTATTTAAATTATATTTATTTAATCACACTTAACATAGCAAAACACAAATGATGTTATTTCGTTTCATTTATGCATTTAAAGTTTTACAACTGTTTTTTTATGTTTCTTTCGTTTATCAGCTAGTTTTGAAAAGTTGCTTTTTAAGAGGCCAATTTTTGTATGTGAAATGTATGGTGAAAAACTGAAAAGAAAAGTTAAAGTAAAGTCTGCGTTCTGGGGGGGAGGTAGGGCTAAAATATCGGCAATATACTAGTGCCAGGCCGAGCTGCACTGCGGGGGGCCTAAATGATTTTTTATGGAACATTCAATCGAAGATTTTGTTCTTGTTTTTTCTCGAAAAATTACAACTATGTATTTATGTTGCGAAAAATTAATA
Organism: Drosophila guanche; assembly: GCF_900245975.1. Lineage (NCBI taxonomy): Eukaryota > Metazoa > Arthropoda > Insecta > Diptera > Drosophilidae > Drosophila > Drosophila guanche. The sequence goes on along the minus strand of NW_022995749.1, from coordinate 5,437,516 downwards.
ATATTAATATTTTTAATATTAGCATATATGTATATTTTATAAATTATAGTTCTACAGCTTAAACTGAATTTGGAGTGTTTAGTTTTTTCTTTTTCTTTTCTTATCCGTTTTTATTTTCCATGCATTGTTTAATGCGATATTTTTCCTTTATATATATATAACACTTCAGTTTAAACCGCAGTTAACTACAGCCGGATGTTGTTGTTGTGTTTTCTGCTTGGTGTTGGTGGTGCTGTTGTTGGTGATTTGAATTATCAATTTTTATGCATATATGACAAACTGCTAGTGGCTGTGACTGAACAAACGACAGATGCAAAAATCCATATCTTATTTATGCTGTTCTCCTGCTCATGCTTCTGCTGCTGTTGTTGTAGTTGTAATTGTTGTTGCTTTTGTTAATGTTTCTGTTCTGGCGGTTGCGGGTGGTAGCTGCTGCCGTTGCTGCTGCTGCTGCTTGGGGCGGTCACTGACAGCACTGCTTACGTACATCAGCTGTGACAGTCGGCTTAACGTCGATGGGCTCCACGTTCGACGGACGAATAACATCGCCTTCCGGCGGATCTCTGATTTGTTTCTGCGACACAATACGATAGATCTCTGCAAAACAAACACAAAATATTCCATTTTTATAAGCAAAATTCAAGACTTTATAGAGACAGGGACAAACCTGTGAGTATATTCTGGAATGCCGTTTCAACGTTCGTCGAGTCGAGGGCCGATGTTTCTATGAAACTCAAGCCATTTCGCTCGGCAAACAGTTTCGCCTCGTCCGTTGGCACCGAACGCAAGTGTCGCAAATCGGACTTATTGCCCACCAGCATTATGACAATGTTCTGATCGGCATGATCGCGCAGCTCACGCAGCCATCGCTCCACATTCTCGTACGTCAAATGCTTGGCAATGTCATAGACCAGCAGAGCTCCAACAGCACCGCGATAGTAGGCAGAGGTAATGGCGCGATAGCGCTCCTGACCAGCCGTATCCCAGATTTGCGCTTTAATTGTCTTACTATCGACCTGTGCGTGGGGAGGAGGGGTGAAACGTTAGAATGATGAACGCTAATTGGCAATTTGGCCAAAGTTATCCTTGGTGCCTATGGCAGTTTCGCTCTGAAAATCAATAAACAAGCTCCAGACCAGACACAGTGATGCCAAAATTTGAGTTTTTCTTAGTTTAATTATAATTTGTCGCTATATAAAACCATTCAAGTGTTTCTTTTATGCTTTGATTTAATGATTTTATTTAAATTTAAGACTTTAAAGCTTTAAAGCATTTCGTTCATTTGCCACCACTGTGTCCTTCCAGCGAAACGCACACGCAAGACACAAGAAACCCAGCAACGCACCTCCCGCCGCCCCAAGGGGTAGGTGTAGCTACCCACTCCTTCACTTACTCACCTCTATGCTGCGCGTTGCAAACTCCACACCAATTGTCGACTTGGACTCCAAATTGAATTCATTGCGCGTGAAACGTGAAAGCAAATTACTTTTGCCAACACCCGAGTCACCGATAAGGACAACTGCAAGGATTATAGAGCATTAGTGACATTCTGGAATTGGGTTTTCTTTTTGCTGAAATTCACTCTGCGCCCCAAGGCAAGCAAACACCCCCACAGTTCAGTTGCATAATGTGAGTGGCACATTTCGTGTCTTGTATTTTATGGTCAGACAAGCTGACTGCTGGCCTGGAAACCCGCCTCCTAGGTAATTTCCTCCTTCGTATTGACTCCCGCGCTGCCGTTGGTACGGCCCCAAGGTCAGCAAATACATAAAAAATGCTATGCTTTGGGGATTTTGGGCCATGAAAACAAATGTTTTATTATTGTGGGAGCTGATGTTTGGCAGCGCGGTTATTGGAAAATTCAGTGTTTCGTGGGATGTTTAATGAATTTAGTTGCAGGAAACATTTCTTATAGAATTTAATGCAAATAGCATGGAATTAAAAGAATAATGGAATTAAATTATGATCAGTTCCCATCATTTACAGCAAGACTTCAACTATCATCGTTAAAATATTCAGCTATCACATGTCCACTTTCCCGTCAGTTGGTTTTTATTTTGACACCCTCTTCTTTCAAAATGTTGTTGATAAAGCGCACGGGCACATTGTTTGCTCAAGATCTTTGCAAAAACAATAACAAAAACGTATCAAACACCTTTTCTGTGATATCACGCTCTCTCTCAATGCTCCCTGGACAGTGCATAGCCTGGTTACAGTTATCAGCGTATGCCTGCACAGAGAGAGAGCCAGCAATGAGTCATAGCGTTGCCTATTCTCTTTTGCTCTCTCTAATGATCTTGAAGTAGACTCGAAGAGAAATTACATTACAGTATAAACGGAAGTGCGAGAAATTAATATAGCAATTAGTTGTTAGTGGACAAAAATGTACATAACATACTGTATATCGAACCATTCATCCACTATTCGTTATGTGATTAGGCACGGCTTATCGGAAAGTGGCATTCCTTTACAGTAAGTTGTCGTTTGTCGTGACTCATGATGGCATGGCAAATATTGTTATGTGTGAAATTTGAGGGCCTCATTATGCATATCATTTATTGACGCAGCTTATCACAGTGTGCAAAAGGTTTTTTTTTTTTGGATACTTGACCCAAAAAAAGCCACGATAAGATCTGAAAAACATCTTTCAATCAGCTTTTGCTCTCGTTTACGAAACCCGCATGCTAAATGCTAGCGCTAGCGCACTTCCAGGTTCTTTAAAGCGCAACTGGAATTTACAGCGGCGCAATAGCTTGAGCTGGGCAAATGAAGAGAACAAAGGAGAACAGAGAATTGATGACCCCAAACAACATAAACGGAAAGTATACAAAGAGCGCAACTGGGGGCGACACACAGAGATGTGGAAAGTTTGTTGAGAATTTGTTGAGTGACAGGCGAAACAGTAAAGGGCTGCATTACAATGGATGTCAGACCACTGTGTCAGCAGCAAAACTTAAATCGCAGCTTGGAACATCCGCTAAACGGCGCTCTCATGCAAGTTTTTTTTGGAGAGAGAGATAAAATAAACATATGCACAAGAAATTACGAAAATTCAATACAATAGCTGGAGCAGTACGAAATATTATAGCTGGCACGCACACACACACACACACACATACAAATACATGAAAACTCTCTCTCTCTTTTGCACGCTCGTAAATGAAAATCTAATCAAACTAAAAGATGTGGCTGGGAGAGGGAAATGGAGGGCGGACATTTTAGAATTTACTTTTCTACTACTCTCTACAACTGCAAGAAGAAGCAGCTTTAAGAAGTACTTTGTGCTTTTATCACGACTATAAATACGATTTGCCTTTCGTATGCAACGTGGCGAGAGTAGAGGAATGAAACGGGAACGTAATGACAAAACAGACAGTTAACGGCACAAAGTACTCGTAGTTGAAAGAGCGGTGCGAAGCGGAAGAGAGAAAGCAAAGGGCATCGCTTCCAACTGCATGAACAACAACAATCATTGACAGCCAGGCAGGGGGCGTACGTCTGTGATACGGGTTCAGAGAATTATTTTGGGAATTAATCAAACACGCACTCGAACACACACACACAAACTCCACTCACACATACATACACACAAAACAAAGATTTGTTCACTGCATTTTTTGTTATTCTCCAATTAGTTTCAATTAGTGCCAGTGAACTACTGCGTCATTGTCTTCCATGGACAGAAAAGAGAGCCTGAGAGTGGCCTGCTCCTATGCTAACTGCCTCTTTTTCGACCGCCACCGGCTAGCCAGCCAGCTCATAATTACACACCTACACACACACATTACACTAGTGTGCCATGCCATGTTTATAATTACCTTTGAACAGATAATCGTACTCGTCTTCTCTTGCACCCATTTTGCTGATGTTTGTTTTAATATAGTTGGCTTCGTTTAATTATTGGCAGCTTCGGTTCCGTTTGATTGGTGTGTGAGTCTTAAGTAAAATCCAATAATCCTTGCGCGCCGCCGATTTCTATATATGCGTTTGTCGTAGCTCACACACTTTTTTACACTTTATTTTTGTAGGTGTATTTGTGAAGAAAAAGAAAATTATATATCAATTTTATGTCAAAATGGCTGGTATTTCGAGGGCTATTTCAGTTGTCACATCTGGCAGCATGTGTGCGGCAACTAGTGCAGTATACAGTGACTAAATATAGATGCTTTTAATGCATTTATTTATGATTTTTTCTTACGCGAAACACACTCACTTAGTCACTCCTAGGGTTGTCAAATATATAACAAATATCAATATATCGATATTTTTTTTAATAAAAATATATTTATATTGTGATTTTTTTTCTAAAAATATCAATATTTTGATATGTTTTTGCGATATTTAAAAGATATTCCCAGTTCGATAACTAACAACAGGATCTAAATAAATGTATAGGGTATATTGTATTTGTGCACAAAAGTGGATACATGTAACGCACAAGAGGAAATGTTGCAGACCGCATAAAGAATATATATTCTGTTGTTAGTAGTATGGATCAGCATCAATAGCCGAGCCGATATAGCCATGTCTGTCTTTCCTTCTGGCAGTCTTTCTTGTCGGCTAGTATTCAGAGACTAAGAGCTAGAGACACAGAATTTCCCAGATTGCTGTGACATTACACACTTTTTATGTGTGAAGCGTCTCATACGTCCCTATTCGTTTAGCCCTCGAAACTGTGTTGTTCTCGACATTAAACGGACACCGCATGTGTGTGTTAGTGCGTTGACTATATGGTTAGTGGTTTGGTTCAAATTACCAAAGCCAACGGAAAAGATCTCCGCAAAAGAATTTTTCTCAGAGTTTTCTAGAAAATTAGGAAAGTTAAATTTATAAAGCTGGGGTGTTTTTGTGAGGTGTGTGTTTTGAACCAAAAACCACTTACTCGATAGAGTTATATATGTAAAGCGAACAATAGTTTAATAAGTCAAATTAAAAGTACAGAAAAGTGGAATAAGGATTAAAGATGTTAAAGACATATGTAAGGTTTCTGTTTTCTTTATGGCAGCTATGTATTTCCGATGCGCCGAATTAAATATTAGCAAAAATATATGAAAAATATTAAGTATATCGATAATTTGGCAGTGATATACGTTATATTAAATTGATATTTTTTCCAAACAAAATATATCACTGATATGATAATTTTTAGATATTTGACAACCCTAGCCTAGTCACTCCCAAAACGCCAGTGTGACCGCGGCCTACGTCGGGTCTGGTCTCTCCTTTTTGGTATAAAATACCAACTCAGTCGAAAAAAACCTTTCTCATTTTCGAAATGTACTGTATATATACCTATAAAGCAAAATAACTTAACCCACCTGACCCCCGTCTGTTTAAACAGGTGAACAACATGAGTTGAAATTGTAAATTCTTCTTACCATCCGTCTACCATATCTTTAAGTTGAAATGAGTGAAAATTAGTTAAGTTTCATTACTCACTGTTGGTCAATTTCAATGATCGGAAGTAATATATCCCGATTTTAATATTCGGTTTGATATTACAGACTTTCTAGGACTCTCAGCAACAAACACATAATTTTATGCAATTGATGAATCTTTTCCCTACCAAATAGGCTAACTGTTATTGGATTGTTTATAAAATAAGGTTATAAAAAAAGGTTAACAATAATTATGTTCGAGTTGTATCTACTATCGATAGATAGAGTTCACAGGTGAACTGACTACCCATTCCTTGCCCAACTGGCTATCGATAATAGCTTCAATAGTGACATAGCAGAAAGCTTTTAGTTTTATAGCATTTCAAATAAAACCACAATTTCGTATAAAACAATGTATAAAAATGTTTTTATTTTAATATAAAATACTTGTTGCATAGAAAAAATAAATTAAGTATATAATGTGCAATTAATACTTGCGCTTAGCGTTAATCTCTAGAATGCATGTGTAACTTTGATCGTAGTGCACTTAAATGCGAGCCCGCTGCAAAGCTATGGCTGGATAAATTAGGAGGATTCCACCTGCTATGTATGTGATCTTTGAGCCCACACACCAAAAGGCTGCAATAAATCAAGAGTTAGGATAAAAACAGAGATAAAGGTACTCTATACTTGCCAATGGAGCCCACGACAGGTCCAAGTGCACGAGCTAAGGCTCCCAGCGAACGGAAAATGCCCAATACTGAACCCTTTTGATCATCGTTGCCGTATTTGGACACCAAGGTGGTCAGGCAGGTAACTGCAAAGGCTGTGGAGATTGCGAAAAGAATCATGCCGGCATAGAGCATGGGAGTGCCCTCGGCTAGGCCCACCAAAACAAAAGCCGGCACAATAAGATAAAGACTAAAAATGGCATAACTCTTGATTTTGGCATCGGGCAGACGTCGCACCACCGATCCTTGTATCAGAGTCATAATAACACCTAAGAAATGGGTGTTTATTAGATAAAGAATGTAAATATGCAGGGATGGGCATCTCACCTGTGGTAAGAAACATCTTGGCCTGATCCATAGACGTGTAACCAAATTTGTGATACATCAGGAATGTGACGGTGAATTCCAAGCCGGAATACAAGAATAAATATAAAAAGTATATCAATCCAATGGTTTGTAGCGATTCCTTATCTTTTTTTGGCACATTTTTAATGGCAGCAAATCTGAGAATTAAATGAAAATATAATGTATTTGGAAATCCATCGAAAATGATAGACTTTATGAAAGTGTTTCCCTGTAACTAGTAACAGGTGTCATGTCTGATAAGACAATCAAATAAACGTGCACAAGCGCCCGGCATGATAGCGGAACGACACGCTTGGGCCGGTAACCAGTCGAGCGGGTTATTAGGATTGCAAAATATCAATTAACTTAGTCACACGACAGGTTTGTAAGACAAAAAAATTACCTAAATATGGATGAGACGTTGAGCAATTGCAGGCCATAGGACAGGGCGGATGAGATCTCCTTAACACGTTTCTCCTTAAAGTTAAAACAGAATTTAAAGCTGGATCTTTAGCACCAAAAATAATCTTCTCTCACCTTTGGCAGCGTTTCGCGCAGGCAGCAGGTGAGCACCAGAAGATCGCCCAGTGCCAGAGCCAGGGCCAGCAGGGAGGGAAGTACAAACCAAGCGCCACCACTTGCAGATTTATTTGAGAATATGGCAAACATGGCACCTATCATGGGTCCCACAATAAAACCCAATGAGAAGGCCACACCGACCAGAGCCATGCCGCGGCCCCGGGTCTTTACGCTGGACACATCCGTGATGACGGACATGCAAAGCGAAATGTTGCCCTTGCTTATGCCACCAACGAAGCGAGCCAGGACAAACAGAGCAAAGTTGCCGGAGCAGGCCCACAGTAAATACGAGAGCGCAATGCCAGTCTAAGTTTTGGGAATGGATAAACGAATTGAATCAATATGCTGACCCAGTTTAGAGGAGCGTTCACTTACCGCACACACGAGTAGAACGGGTTTGCGTCCATAGTAATCCGAGAGGCCACCCACAATCGGACTGGCCAGAAATTGCAAGAAACTGAACATGGAGCCCAGGAATCCGCCAAAAAGCACCGATATATAGCGCTCGGGTGCTCCCAGCAGCTGCTGGAACCAACGCACTCGCTCCGTCAGCACATTGTACAAACCGGAACTATCGTTGACACGATAATACTCCAACAGCGAGGGAAGCAGCGGCAGAATAATGGTAAATGCCAGCAAATCAAACAGCAGCGAGACGAATATAATGTAAATCATGGGATCACTCTTTTCCTTTGGTTCGCCACTCTTCTTGTCTTGTTGCTTGCCATCATTATTGTTGTTGCTGATCTGCTGAGAGTTTGTATCCGGCTCTCCTTTTGTGGTTTCTGTGGTTTGGAGGCGATTCCGTAGGGTGGACATGTTTGCGGCCGAGATTGCGTGCGTGTACAAAACTTTATGCTTGCTATTACTTCAACATAACTGTAGTAGCTTGGCGTAACTGCCCAACGGCTTGGCCCCAACAAAACAGAGAGACGCGAAATGCTAACCAAAAGCAACCCGCCACCAGAAGTGAAAGTTTAAGCGCAACAGCTGATTGGAGGCGGTCTACCACATGATGCATCCATGAAGCAATTATACAAGGTGGTCCCCCGAGGTTGGCGTTCGGGTGTGTTCGACTCTATTAGTCTCGCTCCTAGCAGAAAAATTCGACTAAAAATCATAATAACGACTACTTTCAAGTAGAAGCTTATTGAAAAATCAAATTTTAAGAAATGACTTAAACTCATTTTCTTGTCATGAGCAAATTTAAACTCCATGCCATCATAGCGTTAATCATCATACGATATTTTCGTTTCACTCGCACTAAATACGCAGAACCCGTTCACTCGCACTTGCAAACAGCATAGCTATTAGATCATTTTTGCCGACGAGACCACCGTTGCATGCTCAGCTGCAGTCGCAGTGCCACCCATGAAGAAACTATATAGAAACACCCCGAACGCCACCCGGAGGGGACCACCTTGTATAGTTGCATCATGGTATGCCACAGTGCACAGTGCTGTAAAGTGAGGCTTGAGCACCTGTGGCTAGTGGCATTTACCAACACTAAGGTAGAAAGAAAACAAATTATTTATTTTTTTAACAAAATCGAAAATAAAATTGGAAGTAAGAGTCTAAAACCATGTCAAAGGTGACCGTGCAGGACATAGAAGCCGTCGATGATTACTGGGGACCCACATTTCGCTCGATACTAGAAGGTAAGTTGAAAAAACGGAAAACCTTTTTGTTTACGCCCTCTTGTAATGAAAATTTTTCTTTAGGCAACAATACAAAATTGATTAGCGAACAATTGGATCAGCGCATACGCAGCCATGACAAGGAAATCGAACGAATATGCAATCTATATTATCAAGGGTTCATCGATTCCATACAGGAACTGCTGCAGGTGCGAACGCAGGCCAAGCAGCTGCACGATGAAGTTCACTCGCTAGACACATCGCTGCGGCAGATCAGTGCCTCACTCATCCAACAAGGCAATGAGCTGGTGCGGGCCCGCCAAATCGAATCGAATCTGGCCAGTGCTATCGAGGCACTAAAATCCTGTCTGCCCGCGCTCGAGTGTTACATGAAGTTCACTCAACAAGCCAAGAACAAGCAATATTATCAGGCGCTGCGCACGCTGGAGACGCTGGAAACGGAGCATTTGTCGCACTTGAAGCGCCACAACTATCGCTTTGCCACACAGATGCAGATACAGATACCCATCATCAAGGAGAACATACGCAAGTCCTCGGCGTTGGATTTTCGCGAGTTCTTGGAGAACATTCGCAAGTTTTCGCCGCGCATTGGGGAGCTGGCCATCACCCACACGAAGCAGCTGCAAAAGCGTGACATAAATGCTATCATCAGGGATCACATGCAGCAGACAAATGGCGGTGCAGCCGGTGCGGGTGGCGACGACGATGGTGGCAATGTGAGCGCACAGGATCTGATTGATTTCTCGCCCATCTACCGCTGTCTGCACATCTACATGGTGCTGGGCCAGCGCGAATACTTCGAGAAGGACTACCGTCAGCAGCGACGGGACCAAGCCAAATTAGTGCTGCAACCGCCACCCAATATGCACGACAACCTGGAGGCCTATAAAACGTACATTTGCGCCATTGTTGGCTTCTTTGTGGTGGAGGATCATGTCAAAAATACAGCGGGGGATGTGGTAAACAGCAGTTATCTGGAGGAACTCTGGTCCAACTCATTGACAAAGTTTGTCAACGAAATCAGCATGAGTTCGTCCTCCTGCACCGATCCAAATATATTGCTGCGCATCAAGAACCTCATTATGCTGTCCATAAACACATTCAAGTGTTACGGCTACACGGTGAACATTCTGTGGGAGTTGCTGCACAATATGAGAGATCATTACAATGAGGTGGGCAGCACAGGGACATGCCAATAAGTAAAGAAATAATCAAACATTATTTCTCCTTTTACAGGTGCTGCTGCAACGTTGGGTTCATGTCTTTCGCGATATCCTCGACAAGGAGCAATTTCTGCCGATGGTTGTGCAAAATGTGGAGGAATACGAGAGCATCATTGAACGTTTTCCCTTCCACTCGGAGCAACTGGAGAATGCACCGTTCCCCAAGAAGTTTCCCTTCTCCCGCATGGTGCCGGAGGTCTACCATCAGGCCAAGGAGTTTATGTACGCTTGCATGAAGTTTGCGGAGGAGCTGACTCTCTCGCCCAACGAGGTGGCTGCCATGGTGCGCAAGGCTGCCAATTTGCTGCTGACACGCAGCTTTAGCGGCTGCCTGTCTGTTGTGTTCCGGCAGCCAAGCATCACGTTGACGCAACTCATCCAAATCATCATTGACACGCAGTACTTGGAGAAGGCGGGACCGTTCCTCGATGAGTTCGTCTGTCACATGACGAACACTGAGCGGAGTGTGTCGCAAACGCCTTCGGCCATGTTCCATGTGGCACGGCAGGATGCCGAGAAGCAGGTGGGCCTGCGCATTTGCTCCAAGATTGATGAGTTCTTTGAGCTGAGTGCCTACGATTGGCTGCTGGTCGAGCCCCCCGGCATAGCCTCCGCTTTCATTACGGACATGATTTCGTACCTCAAGAGCACCTTTGATAGCTTTGCCTTCAAGCTGCCGCACATTGCACAGGCCGCCTGTCGTCGCACCTTTGAGCACATTGCCGAGAAGATTTATTCTATAATGTACGACGAGGATGTCAAGCAGATCTCCACGGGTGCGCTCACCCAAATCAATTTGGATCTAATGCAATGCGAATTCTTTGCCGCCTCGGAACCCGTGCCCAACCTGAAGGAGGGCGAGTTGAGCAAGTATTTTCTGCGCAATCGACAGCTGCTGGATCTGCTTATACTGGAGGAATGGAGCACATATTTCCATGACTATGGCAAGCAGGAGAATCGCTATCATCTGGTGCAGCCGCAGTCCATAATTGTGATACTCGAAAAGATACGCGAAGCGGACAAGAAGCCAATATTCTCGCTGGTGCGCAAAAATGACAAGAAAAAGCTGCTGGAGACGGTGCTCAAGCAGCTAAAACACATCGCCGAAAGGCAGAATTAAACGATAATTAATAATTATAGTTATACGCTCCCTTTTGGCTTTATTGCACGCAAGTTGATTTATTTTTTGAGTTTTCATATGGAAAAAAAGTATTTAAAACGCCTTCGACTTTGTTTTTATAAAAGACAAATTTCAATTGAAACTTTCAAATGTGTAAAACTTTTTTTTGTATGTACAAAAAGCGACTTTAATATTTTTTACGATTTTTGCCTACTTGAGATGGGGGGATAAGAAACAAAAGAACAAAAAGCTAATAACAAATTGTATATAATTATTAAATGTATGTTTATCCGTATTGTATATGTATGTGTGTTTGTGTGTGTACCGCAAAAAGTTGTAGTTAAAAACTAATTTCTATGTTACGTATATTTATTATATTGTTTGTGTCGCTTTTGTCAACTTTTTGTCTCCAAATGCTTGGGCGCATCCGCATAGGTGAACTTTAAGCGAAATGCCTCAGCAAGCAAAACATTTATTTGGCGATCAGACCAATTATGTGTTGGCAGATTTTGTAGCAGCAACATGAGACCCTAAAACAAGTGGGAAATAAATATTAGAACTTTACAAAGTTAAGTCTCTCGACTTGCAGCTTACTTGAAAATCATTTTGTTGCATTAGCTGCTCCTTCCAGTGCAGCAAAAATGCCGCACACACGTACAAATGGAACAGGGCAAAGCCATCCGATTCGGCCAGATATGTGTCCCACAAGCGGATCGTACAATGCAGCGGCAGTTCGCGTGTCAGCAAATTGTTCATCCAACGAAATGAGAATTGTAAATAGTCAACGCCATGCGTCTGTAAATGACGATGCAGATTTACTGGAAATAAACACCAAAAAAATATAGTAAAATTAAATGTAATTAAGGTAGATAAAACTATCCGACACAATTTTTACGCTTAAACTAACTTTTTTTTTATAAAATCTATAAAAATATTTTAAAATATTTGTTTTTTTTTTTTTAGAATTTGTTTAAGAATAACTTTAGTATCTTACATCTGGTTTTAATGAACTTCTAAAACACTTGGTTTTTTTGGCTTAGCGTTTGCTAAATATAAAGCTTTTAAATGCAAAAATGATTCATACAGTGACGTATTTTTAACAACATTTTGAATTTAACAACTCAGAAAAAGTCGAAAAAAAATTAAATACCGCGTCCACTTTTTTTTGTGAATAGAAGCATTTAATCCGCGTCATTTGAAGTATTGCTGATTAAAATCTCTGGAGAGATAGCTAAGCCAAAATTGGTCAAGAAACTAACAAACAACAAATGATAATGCCCTAAGTCTAACACAAAAAGTTCGTTTGCTGCGAAGTATAAATAAAAAGGGAAACTTTGTCGAGTAGTGTAATTAGTGGCTAGAACAATGGCTCGTAGCATGTCAATTGTGTTAGCTTATGGTCATAGCTTTGGGGGGTTATCTTTAAGCACAACAGACAACCATTCTTGCGAGAGAGATACGTTTATCTTATCATATAAAAGTATGTGCACACATTTCCATCATATCTGTGGCACCTTTTAGCACCTCTCACTCACCGTCTATGCGCTGTATAAGATCCTTGAGTTGATTGACCTTCTCCTGTATGCCCAACTGTGCAAAGATATAATTATCCTGTATGCAGTCGAGAAACTTCGACAGGCACCAAAAGGAATCCGCTTCGATGATGTTGCGCGTCTCCTCCTCCAGCGTGGACATGTCAAACTTTTCGAGATCTGTGTTGGGCGTCAGTGCCTCCTGCAGAAATACAATAAAGAACGGCGTGACCAGATCATTGATGCCCTGCACATAGCCCGAGGCGGGATGCCGTATGGCCCAAATGAAGAGTATACGCTCGAACATCTCCTGGACGAGCTGCTGCTGGAAGAGCGGTATTTGTGGATTCATGCGAGGCACATCGATGTGTATCTGACGATACGTATCCTGTTGCGTCTCATCCTGGCTGTCAACCTTAAAGTAATTGTGTCTCAAATCCTGATAGCCCTGCCGCTTGCTCTCCAGCACCGCCATGCGTCGCTCGCTCGAGGGGGGCAAATATTTCGACAGCAGCCGCCAGCTTACAGCGCGCATCTGTGAGAGAAATTTAATTGAAGTTCAGACAGAAACACACCCAGAAATGTGTTGGCCTTACATTGCGCGGCACTCCCGACCAGCTGAGCTTCTTGAGGGCCACCAAATCCAATTGCGGCGAGTCGAGCAGCAGCTGAAACTTTTCGATTTTCGTCTCATATTCGCCATCTTGTGAGTTGGAGCTGATCTTTTGCAGTTGCGGTCTGCCGGGATAGTTTCTTAATCGTGATCTGTAAAAGAGAATTCGATTAGGATTCAGTTTACTCTGTGGTGCAGATGTTTCGCGGCCTCTCCACATGACTGTGAGTGAAAGTCTGTTGGAAAAACTGTTGTATTCTGGCATTCATGCCTCAAACTTCGCTTATGCCTGGCTTACATCATTGAGCAACTAAGGACAGACCCCCTGGCAGTTGTTTGCACAACTGCGAGTCAGACGACCCTCGCTGAACTTTCTATTTGTTGCTTCCCCCTCACCTGTTCTCATTGCTGTCTGGCAGCGATCGTCGTCGCTCTTCTCGGTTCTCTTCCGGTGTGCTTCTGGTGCTTGAGGTCTGCTCACAGTCGTTGGCCCTTGGTGTGTTGTGGTTTTGATTTTGATTGCTGCGCGAATGCGTTTCAATCACATTGAGCGCCGCCGTTTGTGACATTTGCCGCGATATGCGAGTGCCATCTATGGGGAGAGGGAATACGGAAATTTAAATCAATTAACCCTGATAAGAGTGCGATAAGCTGCAATTACCACCGCCGGCTCCGGCTGCGGCCGCCGCTGCTGCCGCTTCCGTGCTGCTGATGATGCAAAACTCGTCATCGCCCGTGTCCCAGGCATCGCTCACCGACTGCTGATAGTCACGAAAGGTGGACACCATGCCAATGCCGGCACCGCGTTGACCTGTCGCCACGACCTCCTGCGGGAGTTCGCGCTTGGGACTCGGTCGTCCGGGCACTCGACGTCCGCTGTTTTTCCAAAAGGTTGAGTTTGCGTTGTTCGCCAAGATGTTCGTTGCTGGCGTTGCTCCTGCGTTGCGTGTTCCACTGATTACTTCGGCTGCTGTTCCTGTTCTTACTGCTGCTGTTGGCGTATTTTCGGGAGCTTGTTCTACATTATTATCCATTATACGTCCCCTCTTATAACAAAAATAATCCAATCGTCGATGTCAGCGTCATTATTTTGCATCTACAAGTAGTGTTGGAAGACGCAAGCTGTATGACCAGTGGCCACATAACTTTCTTAATAGAGATGCATTTTTGGCTATGTTTTGTGCAGCAAATAAGCCAACAATTTTTCATTGTACATTTTAAAACAGTAAACAACTGACAAATACAAGGACAGCCGTAGGGAAAAAGGTTGCAGTGAGAACGAACAAAATATACGAGATGGTTTGCATATTTAGTTAAGCTGTAATATTAGCTATAAAATGGTTGACCATGCAGCAGTGCAGCCTATTTGAACGCTAGCCAACACTCATAACAAAAACAAGTGTTCTTCGCTCGTGATAAGGGAGCCGCAATCGAAAGATTTCACTATTTGGTTAAACAATTACAAAAGCAAAGGCATAAAAACTATGCACTCGAGACAGTCGAACGCATAATTGGCCTACATAAACACACACAAAATGCAAAAGCAAGAGGAGATCCTGTCGCGCCTCAGGCAAATCTTGGACACATTTCTGCGCGATAACTTTTCCACAACGAACAATGTTTACTTTGAGAAGCTTCTAACGCACCTTAAGGCGAAAGGTGAGCATGCTTCTTTCTTTCTATACTATCTACTAATCGGACATCTTCGGCAGATAATGCCTATGTGATGCAGGCGCCTTTTATTGTCGACTGGGTGGACAGATGCATGACCATGGTGACGGAGGATTTCAATAAAATTCATCCAAAGGTGATATCGTTCATGTTGAATCTCACCAGCTATTTGGCATCCAACGAATGGATGATTGTGCGCCTACGTGAACTGGACATAGTGGGCAGGTGAGTCTCCTAACCAGAACTGCCTCACCACTTGTATCTTTCAACTGAAATTCCCTTGCAGAACTATTAAATTCCTGCAAACGGACGATCGTCAGTTTAGTCCGTCAATCAAGCTGGGTGGCATACGGCTGATGAAGGCCGTGGCTCGCTTCAGCATGGGTCTGGCATTCATGCGTATTCATCGCACGTGGGCATTGCTGATTCAATACTCGAACAACGATCACACGTTGTATGTGGTGCGTGAGGCCAGGCAGGTGCTCTACGAGATACTCTACAAATCGTGCGACAAGCTGCACGACAAGGCTGTTACTCTGGAAATCTTGGCAGAGATAATGAAACCTATTCATGATAATATATACAAGACCACAGACCCCGAGGTGCAGGAACGCATTCACATTAATGTGGACGACAATGAGCTGCTGCACAAGATCTCCGCCACATTGGATCTGCTGTCGTACATTCTGCAGCAAACGCTGGTGCATGATGAGCGCACAATGCTCATCTCACTGATGAAAGAGTATCATGACATGGAACTAACACTTTGGAAGCTTATCGACATGACGCACAATCCGTATTTTGTGGAGAAAATCTTCACGGCGCTGAGCAGCTACAACTTTGCCCTGCTGATGCACGAGAAGCTGCTGAATCCGGATGTGACGGAGCCACCCGAAGAATGTACTGAATTCGGTTTGTCCTTTTTTAATCTCATGAAATTCTTCATTACCCGAAGCGACGGCGTGGGCTTTGTGAAAATGGCCGAACTGAATCACATACTGTGGAAGAAGCTCGGCGCTCGTGCGCCCAAGGAGATTATCATACAGCAGGAGCGTGTCACCTTTGAGAATCAATTGATTTGCTTTCACATGCTGCCGCTGCTCTTATCCATGAAGTACGCCCATCGGGAGTCGGACGAGGCCACGCGCACCGAACTCTTCGACGCTTACATTTTGAAATTGATGGAAATATCGTGCGAGCAGACATTCCGCATGTGCTACAGCATGCGTGATGCATTCTTTACGACCGAAGGTGTCGCAGTTGGACTGTTCACGCCAGAGTTGGCCAACAAGTGCATACACAGCATACTGGCCCTTGAGCATGTGCTGGACCGCGAGCAGGCCATTACCGTGTGTCAGGCCTTGCTGTATGTCCTCCGCGAGGTGGTGGCCATGAGCTCGCTCGGCAGTTCGGATCAAGAGGATTGTCATAGCGTTAGTAGCGCGTGCAGCTCGGCCACCACCTATCGTGATCTGTATCCACGCGGCACGGAGCTGGTGGTGAATGATCCTAAAGTTCTGCATTCCGTCATGGTGGGCCTGCGCACGCTCATTGAACGCTTTAAGATTACATGGAAGGAGTCTGTGGAGACGATTGGCCTTGTCAATTCTCTGGCCTTTGTGCTGGAGAACACCAACATGGATGCGAGAGTGAGCAAAAGATGAAATGTTCATTAATTATCAATAATTTCAATGATTTTTTGTCTCTTTTGCAGTGCAATGTGCAAGCCTTGAAGCTCGTGCAGCTGGCTGTGGAGCATTTTCTGTCACCGAACATGGCACTGCTGGTGGACAATTTGCAGGGCTCGGCGTTGGTTTGCTTGGGTCCTATTATAGTCAAGCGCATGCACGATACCACATGGGAGGTGCGTGATACAACGCTAGAGCTAACCACCTCCATAGCCAGCATTTCCCGCATTAGTAGGTTACCCAGTCCCAAAACTATTCTAAATTATTAACAAAAATTTACTTTTCCTTTAGAGTTTCCCGCCTTTCAGCAGTTTTTGATTGACTCAAAGATACCTCCGATTGTCTATGAAATGGCCAAGAATGATTCCGAGAACTATGTGCGTGCCTCCGCCTTCAAATGCCTCTCCCAAATGGTGTCCATCAATCTACTCTGGGAGAATGGACTCAGTCAACTTGATCTTGTAGTAAGATTTGACACTTTTTATGTCTAAAAAATTTTACAATATCTTTTGTTTTGTTTCAGGACCATCTTTTGTTTGTGCTTTACCGTGACAATGATGATCTCGTGCGTGCAGAGGCAGTCATCACATTGATGAAGATCTACGAGCATCGCAAGATCCACCAGAAGTACAAGAACACGCTCTTCTCAACCCTCAACTACTGCGTGGTTGGGGATCATCACTCGGAGGTCAAGATGAATGCTTTGATGTTTTGGCGTCGGGAGTTTTTCCGGCAGTTCAGCAATCAGGGCATGATCGATGGCATCTTTCCCACGGTGACCTTTTCGAAGGAGCAGAAAAAGATTGTTACGCTGACGGAGAAGGAGATTCAGACGAGCTTTGCCAAAGTGTTTGGGGAAGTGCAGCAATACGGTTACTTTGGCATCATCATCAAGTGTCTGCGCGAAGAGGTTTCCACGGAAGTGCTGGAGGTTCTTGTGCACGGCCTTAAAATAATGAATGAAAAGTTTGAGCGCTACAAGGGCATCATGGAGGAGGTTGAGTTGAGATCGCCGCCCCCCAGCAATGAGCCATCTTCCTCGTTTAACTTTAAGCCGCAGGAGCCAACGCCACAGCCATCGGGACGCAGTTCCCCCGTGAATCCCAACAAGGCGGATGAGATTATTGAGGGCATTCTGAACTCGCAGGATGCGCAGCTGCTGGAGACAGCCTTCCAGACACAAATGCAAATCAACGAGGAGGGCGATGAGAAGCGGCACGTGGACGAGTTCTACTACAAACAGTTTGCCATGCCCTTGCGACAATTCTTTGTGGAACTGAAGACCATTGACATGGACAAGTTGATTAAACAGCAAGAGGAGTGGTTTGACTGCACAGAGAACTTGACATCCTTGCTGGATGATATTTTGTGTGCGATAAAGCGTGATGATGAGAATATGATTTCCGATTGTTACTAAATTGCTAGTTAAGCTGCACGATGTGTGTTTTTCCTGAAATATAAACTATTTTTTACAACTTTGTATGTTTAAACATGTGAAATGAGATTTTATTCAACCAAAAAGTTTCTTTAATAGAAGGTAGCCTAAGTGGGTTAAGCTCGTTCACGCACTTTTTGTATATCGGTATGTAATATGGTAGTTCTTTGGTATATTAAGGTATATAGTAGCTGCTTATCTGGTATATTTTTTTTCATAAGCCCCCGGTCACACTGCCGCTCAATGTTTTGGCCGCCGCGAACGAACACGATATTGTTGAATTTTTTGTGCAGCGAAAAGCGGATTTGTTCGAATTGAGGCGGTGCAGCGACATATTTCAAAAATAACAAGAAACATGCAGTTGCACAAACGAAAAGCAAAGCGAAAATATGGCCTGTAAATTATGTCATAAATGTGAAAGTGTTTTCCAGTTGCATTGCAACAACAGCAACAACAACAACAAACGCAAATTCGTCCACGGCACGCATGTGAAAAAGGAGTGCGAGTGGGTAGAAAAAATCAATTGAGAAAGAAAAATTGCATTTTCGCTGCCGCGGCCAAAACGAAAATAAGTGAAAAAATATATAGATATAGATATATATATATCTATTAAGTGCGTTCGTGTGTGGTGTGTGTAAGGAAACCAAGTGGAATAGGCAGAGGCAAGCAGCAGAAATAGCAAAAGGAGACAGCAGCAGCAGCACCAGCACCAGCGAAGACGACGACAACAACAACACCAAGAGAAACCCGCCGCCCCATCAGCCGACAGAGCGGCCAGTAATAAAGAGGAGAAAAAAATGAGTTCAAGTTGTGAAAGGTGTGTGCCGTTACACTACAACTAGCATTACAACAAATGGCAGCAGCAACAACAGAAGCAACCTCTAGACAACGCAAATGTCGAAATTGTGTATACAATTTATTAAGAAAGCAAGCGGCAGCAGCAACAATGCAGATGCTTTTGTTAAATAAATTGTCTTGAATGCAGAAAATTTCAATGCAGAGTGCAACTGGGTGGTGGTGGGTGGATTTCGCAAGAGAGAGAGAGAGTGTCAGAGCGCGAGAGGTGAAGGAGTCCTCCTCTTTAAGGCGGGCCGCCTGCCGCTTTGACAGCTGCGTGCTGAAGAGCGTGTGTGACTGAGTGCGTGTGTGCGTTTGTGTGGGTTGCTAGTGAGCCACCCCACCCCTCCGCTGCCCGGTCTCTCCCTGCATTTCTTTAGCTTGATTAAATGGCAGTCTCGAGGCCGGGCCGGCCTGGGACTTGGCAAATTTATGCATTTTTTGGCTTTTAAGCCAAGCGTGCCTGCAAAATCGATTTTCTTGCAAGGCGCGGCAACAAGCGTCGTGCTGCCAAATATGCCAAAAAGAGAGCCCAGCCCTCTCTTGCTCGCTCTCACTCCTTACTTCCGTATGTGTGTCTGTGTTTGTGTCTTTATGTGTGTGTGTAGGAAAGGATGGCCCCTGACTGCAATTTTCAAATAAGGAAAAACCGGATAACGCTTGACAAAATATGTCTGTGTGTGTGAAGAGAAAAGCCCAATTGATTGTGGGGGAAAACCAGACACACACACACACGCACATATTATCTATTATAATGAATGAGATCTTACGCACAAAAGCCGAATTTGGTCAGCTTTTTTCCGTATAGAAATTTGTCGCAATGAATGAATGAGTGAACAAAATTGAATGACAAGAGTGGAAGGGGGGCTGGACTTTGTCCCGTTCCTGATGGGTTTCCCTTTCCAGCAGATTGCTCCTTTAAAGAGTGTTGTTGCCGTTTGCTTTCTGTAAGAGTATTTCTCTTCGCTTTGCTCTTGCAAACAGTGCTGTTTTTGTTGCTGTTACTGGGGCGTGTATTACAAAATATCTTGTACCTACGGTGCATGAAGAGAAGGCGCACGGGCGTGAAGAGCATTCCTGAAATGCTTTTTTAGGCGCTCTAAAATAGAAGCAATCGCATTTTATGTCTTATTTATGTGTATTTCTTGCTCGCTCGCTCGATTGCTTGCCATCCATCCTTGTCTCTCCATTTTTATCACTTTCTCTTTTTTTTCGGCCTTTCAGAATAGAATGGGTAGAAATCATCGAGCCACGCACCAAGGAGCATATGTATGCCAATCTCACAACTGGCGAATGCGTTTGGGATCCACCAGAAGTAAGTTATAATTATTTAAATATATGCCACACCATTTGAATCTCTCCTAGGCGGACACCTAACGTCTAATTCCAGCCAAGAGAGAACTTTAATATAAGATCACTCGCTCGCCTAACGGGGTTCATTAACCCTCCAGAGGGGACTGTGGGTTCGTGTGGATCTCTTTTTGCAAATGATTAGATGAACAATTTGTTGTCCGGCTGGTTTCTTAATTATCATTCTGGGTCACTACTTGTTTGCACAATTTTCATGCTTGTGGTTTGGCTTGCAAATTTTCATAACCCAGTTCGTAAAGTGGCGTGACCAAGGTTAATTATATTAAAATATCTGTCGAATGATATAACTATTCTGATATAACAGACAGAGAAAGTGTTTGCCGTTGAGAATTTGTTGTTCAAGACGCCTTTCAACCTTTAGTGCTTACAATTTCCTTTTCTTAATTTCTTTTCGTCTTTAAAAGCTTTCATTCTTCTTTTCTGCACTTCTTTTCAAAGTTTTTAGCTACATTTTCTCCCTTTCATCCTTCATAACTAGGATTTTCATGGAGTATATTTTCTTCTCCTCTATTTTAAATCAAAACTAACATTTTCATTGAATATTCTTTGCTTTTTCACCCATTTTAAATCAAAACTTTTCCTTTTCAAAAGAGCGTAAAGTTTGAAATTGTTTGGTCAAAAGCCTTTGCTACCGTCTCCTGCTCTTTGGCTCCATTTCCCTCTCCTGCTCATGCTTTCTTTGCCCACTCTTCCATTTTCGTGCTGGCTTTCCTAATGCGGCAACTCCCAAAAGGTGTTGCAGGCTAATAACTTTGGTCTCGCTCGCAGGCACAGCCATCCAGCCAAAGCAGAAAGGCAAACACAGACCGGGTTATCCTCATTTTGCCTCTATACGGTTTCATTTTTATTTTGCCCTCTCTGTGCCCGGAAGTAGTGAAAATTTCATTGATTTTGTTGCTGGCTCCAATGTCCTCGTCGACTGCCTGGCGGACGGCCTCGTTTCGCTTCTGATTGCACTCACACATGCAGTTTGGCAGTGCATGTGTCAGTGCTCGTTCTGCTTCCTTAATGAGAGTCCTGCCTGCACTGCATGCTGAGAGAGTGCTGTTTTCCTTGGGTTGCCCGTCCGTGGGTGTCGTGTCCGTTTGACGCCATGATTTATTGCATGTGGTCGGTCTGCTGCCTGACCCTTTCTCATATCTCAAACACATCACATCTGTGTGTGTGTGCGCTTGTGCTTTCTCTCTGCCTCTCTGTTGCTCTTTCGAGAGTGTTTATTTGTGTGCATTTCATTTCGGTTTTTGTCACTCTCACTCTCTGTTTGAGTCATCGACAACGTCACCCACACACGCAGAGACACAGACGCAAACATACCGTTCTTGCTGTTTGGCATGTGGCGGCGCTAAATCTTATATGACACTTACCTCAAACAACGTGATATAAAATTAGTCCCCCTTGATCCATTAAGCCTGTCCAGTTAGTATACCATTAAGTAGGTTTCAACAAGAAAGTATGTCTCTACGACAGCACGTAATTTTGTAGGTCCCCATCGCACCATTGATACATTAACATTAAGTAAGTGTCATACCTGGTTCAACGAAAGAGAACAGATGAGCAGAAAAACAAACAGTAAATATACATATGTAGGTAAATATCAATGGCTGCATTGCTCGACAACAATTTGATCAACAGAGTTAATTAATGATGCTTAGTCGTTTACGAATAAAGGCAGAATATTCCATATTGGCGTAAAAAACTTTCGTTAGAGAATCCCTTTCCCATCTCATTCTTGGGTGTTCAGTCTCCCTAACTAGCAGTAGCAGAAGTCCCGCCCTCAATTCAGTATAATATCTGATTGCAGCGAAGTCAACGTCAGCCGCAGCAGCGACGCCAGCTGCACTGCAATTGTTGCTGCTGCGCTTCCCCTTCAGCGCTGCTGCGGAAGCGAATCCTTTTCACTGCGCAATATAATCTAAAGAATTTATGCAGAGCAGCGTGAAAAAGACATTATTAAAGGAGTCAAGCGGGGAGGGGGGTGATCACACTCCACTTCCTCTTGCATCCCCACCGATGCTTCCTCTTGTCTCTCTTTGCCTTCATTATGCCACCCCCGCATCAGTCTAACGTGCTCGAAATTAGCAACATTCTCTCTGCTTGTCGTACCCTTGAAGAGGGAGAGTATTTTTTTTGGCCAGATGTTTGTAAACAACGGGAAAATAGGCATTTATGACCGTATAAAACAAATATATTTGTGTTTATAACTTAAAGCTGAGACGATATAGCTTAAGTTTTTAATATCCTGGCCAAATGTGATCAAAAGTGTATAAATATATTTTTAAGATTCCACACAAATCTTCGGAAAAGGGTATTAAACGTTTCTGTTACTCAGCTAAAACTCCTTTCTTGCTCTGTTGAAAGTTTTTCTCTGCTGCTGCGGCCTGCTGTTCTTGTTTTTGTTGCTGTTGGCCAACTTGCAGTTTTTTGTTTTAGCGACGCTGTCTCGCGCCCTGTATTTGTTGTAGCGTGCTGCGCTCTTTTTGGTGTCACCAGCAGAAAGCAGAAGCAACAACACCATTGAGAACAGCGCGGCCTGCGTTCATTGTACGTGATTTGAAATTTATTCACAGTTGGGACTACTATTTTTTCTCTCTGTGCTTTTTATTATAACTCGACATTACTCCCTGCTATACCCCTCTCACCCTGGGCGCTTTGTCAACTTTTTCATACTTTTTTCTGTTGTTGCTTTTTGCTCGTTTGCCTTTGTAAAACTTCCGGTTAATAGGGACCAGCAGAAGCAGAAGAAGTAGCAAAAGAAGAGTGCGACAGAGGCAGAGAGGAAGCAGCAGAAGAAAGCACACAAGAAAAAGTTGCCCTCACGACGAACGTCGCTCGTTTCATGTTACAAAATTCGCCTCGAACGAAGAAGCCCCCGAAGCCAGGGAAAACGATAATGTTCACGTGCGTCCGCCGGCGTCACCCAAAACCAGGCGAAGAGAGGGACGAGGCCACCACGTTGAGGGTAACCAAAAGCGGCACCGGTGGTTTTGGTTCCTCAAAAATGGTTAAACCCCGTTCTGGGCCTCCCAGCAGGTCGCAGTGGGAGACGTGGTGGTGTCACTGGTGCTACGCAATCGTCAAAATATTTCAAATTGTTATTAGGTGGCAGCATGTTGGGTATATTAGCCTGGAGGCGTGCTTGGTCCTGTCATGTGAACACTGGAATTGATTGCACTCGGGGAACACTCGGTTGAATGGATATTCCTTCTGTTCTATCGACCAGTCGGTGTTAGTCCTGTATGTTAATCACTCGTCTGGTGTCTGGTTTGCCTGTAGCTGCACTCTGTTGCACTCCCTTTGGCGTTGGGTATGTCATAAATCGATTACTTTTAGCTGCAGCAGACTCAACTCTTCGTCGAGCTATTGCCCATAGCCTTCTTGGGCAAGGTATGGCTTCCTGTCTTGGCCGAAGTATGCTTTTGGGTTACACACACATCTAACCATTTCTTCCGCGTTGTTTGGCATAATTTGAAAGCAATTACGAAGCCAATTAAATGTGCATAAATATTGCTAATTATTTTTGGGGCTATTAGAGATACTTTCAGGCATGAAATGAGAAATTGTGAAATGGCTCATGCCTCATGGGGATACATGAAAACTGTCTACCGTGGCTGCCACATGCAAATCGATGACGTCCGATCTATATTGGTTGCTTAGTCACATTTTTTATGTTTAGCTTCAAGCCGCGATAAGACCTCCATTAAAACCCACACAGATTCATTTGAATATGACAACAAATCAAGCATTTTTATTTGTTTGATTAACGATTATTGATATTGCACACATTTCAATTTCATTTTCGATTTCAGAATAAATTTCCCTATACGCGAAGGCAAGAGAATTGGTAGAAGAAAAACCCATAAATAAGCTTAAGACTAGGCTCTTTGCATTACACTGCCCGCCCGTAGATCTATAAATAAAGCATCGGGGAATGGGGCATATTCCGGAGATCTGCATTCCGATGCTGCTGCTCCCTCGAGAATGTGAAACATGTGGACAACTCCTCTCTGCCCCATTGGCCATTATCTATAAATCTAGAGACCTTTGATGGTTATTGCTTGTGTCTGGGAAGCGTTCAGGGGGATTCTGATCATACTCGAACATTTTTTCGATAATTGGAAATAACTTCTATGCCAACATAAAGATGTCTTTCAATTGCGCAACTCCCTAAACTTTGCTTTGGCAAGCCAACAATTCAATTCCATTCATTGAATACCATTACCATTTTGGGGGACACATTCCAATACGAATTCGCACAATTCTTTAAACAGTAGTCCGCCAGACACTCATTCATTAGTCCCTCAGATGTTATCGGCGGGCTCCAATGGTGGGGGGCTATTTTCAGATCTCTTTGCTTGCTGGGCTTCAAATATTCGCTCTGATGATGACCTAATTTGCAAAAACGGAACAACGATATATTTCGATTCAATTTTATTTGTTTTTACGTATTGCATGTATTTCGGTGCCGTCTGTGGATCGTTTAATTTTATTTTGGCTATTTCTTCCAAGCATGATTCACTCTGGGATCGGTAAGGAAAAGGGAGAAGGAGAAGCGAGTGCGGCCCATAACTGACCTCGGCAACAGTGTTACGGCCAGAGACCCCACCCGATTGGAAATCTCGTGCTTGCGCCACTCTTTGCCCGGCCACCATTTGCCGCTGATTAAAAGTTGGAATTGTTGTTCAATAAGCGCCCAGACGCTCCAGAGCAGCGAACATTTCTATGTACGAGTACTTAGTGTAGCAAATTGAAGGCAAACGATAACGAAACGAATGCATTATGTGCGTAAGAATGATCTATATATAAAGTTATAGCCTCCCATTGGCATCGTCAATTGGGGAAATTAGTGGAGGTTTGATTGTGGCACACTAAATGGGATCAAACATGATCATTCTTACGACTATACTATGTATAATTTTGTATTTGCCAGCTCAGTTGGGAAATTATATCCCACTTTTCCATGCTTCATCATAATAATATTGTGGATGACAAACAGCAGGCTTCTATTATATCTTGATATCTTTTGAGGTCTTTCATCTTCACTCAGTTGGAACGGGGCATGAGTAAGAATTCTGAAGAAAGTTTAACAAAGCAAAAAACAAATCATTTTGATGCATTAATCCCCAACAAATATTACAAATTTGAAGGAAATTTGACGGGTTCTCTTCACATTTTTGCCAGAGTCAAGTGCAACGCTCTTGAAAGCATTTCTGTTCGCCTTCTACCAGCACAAAAACAATGGAATTTTGGAAAAAGGAAAGGCTGAAAAATGTGTAGCAACGAAAGAGTCGAGATAATACCGAGCATTTTGATATATTTAATGGAATATAATGGAAAAAGTTGACCAAGAAAGGTTCCAAAAAAGAAAGGCATGACATTTAAAGAAATACTTTCATAACTTCCACTATTGGAATACACTTTGGTCAAAATACTCCGAAATCTAGTGGAATTCTACCCACTTATGTCATACAAAATTCGAACTTTTGCCTGTTTTCCCATGTTAAATCTAGTCGTATGGGGTATACAAAGTTCCATCAATTTGAAATATAATTTTCTGTGCTCTGCCAGATGAGATAAAGATGTGGGCCATAGAGCGACTCTCCTCATCTATCCCCATTGTTGTTGCCATACTTCCATAATTACAAAAAAATATTTGGAATATCGCACAAGGCCATAAATGAGGGCGAGTCGGGTGATGTTTCTTATAAATAGTACAATGTGTCTCACGCTGCTGGAAGGTAGAGGAAAGATCAGATAAGCAGGGGAGGATGGACAAGCTGGATGACTGAATGACTGAGTGACTGACTGACTGACTGACTGACTGACTGACTGACTGACTGACTGACTTGCCGGACTTGACTGACAGTTGGAAACGCAACAATGCGAAAAGCGTAACGAGACGACATTGCCATCGCTGGCTGGCATCGCATCGCATTGCCTACCGTCCCCCCTTTCTGATGAGTAGCCTTTCCCCAATCAGCGTCTGGTCGCGCCCACAAATTATGCAACATACGAAGCGCAGTGCAAAGAGGCGGTTTTCCCCCCTCCGAATGGAAATGGTAATGGAATACCAGAAATGAAAAGCAGCCAAGCTGAAAGCTTTCATTTGCAATGGACAGCAGCAGCAGGCAGTAGTGGGTTTGGTAAGAGCAGCAGCAGGAGGGGGGAGGAGGATTGGGTGCAGTTGCAACCACAATAACAGTAACAGTAGCAAAAGCAACAAACACAAACGACAGCTGCAGATTAAAAACGAGCGTGGGTCAGGGCAAGCAGCAGGGTATGTAACGGAAAGGGTAAGGCAAGGGCCTTGCTTTTGACACAGATCGAGAGATGTAGAAATGAGTCCTCACCTACTCTCTAATGCACCTTGCATTGACATCTCTTTCTTCAGCTCTTCTGCGCTCTTCCTCTCTCCATACCTTCCCACTCTGCTGCGCTCTTCCTCTCTCCATACCCTCCCACTCTTCTACGCTCTTCCTCTTGCTACTCTTTAGCGCTGCTCCTCATCTCCCGTTTTTGAGGTCTGGGGCCTTGGGCTTGGGCCTGGGCTCAGTGTTTTTACTGTGGGCGGGCGCATCTGCAGTGCAAAAAGTTCAAGGTCAGGCCCACGCTGCTGCTGCCGCTGCATGCATTTTGCAGAAATAACCCTGACTTCTCTGACAGAAAGAGATGCCAGCAGAGAGAGAGAGAATTTGAGCGAGATGAAGCGGATTAAAGACACGCGCCTCGTGGACAACAAGGCCATTGGTTGGGGAAGGGTAGAGGGCGGTACGGGGAGTGGGCCTGTGCCAGGAATAATCGAGAAAAACCTTGTTGTTTGTCAAGGCACTTGTTGTATTTGCGCTGAAGATAAAACCCTTCAGATTCAGATTAAAAACACACACAAAGCTCATTGTGCACTCACTCTACCTCTCCTTCTCTCTCGCTCTACCCCTCTCAAGTTTGCTGATTATGCCCGAAAGAAAAGCTCTTGTGTGCAGAATAAAGAAATACCAAAAATAAATTCGTTTTGTGTAATTGTTGGTTATAATTCAAGAGAGGCTAAAAGCAACAACAATAGAGGATCCAACAAAGCTGCGGCCAGAAACGGAGGCGACTTATCAATGCCCCAAGCACATCAGCACATAATGCCGTCGCTGTGTCTGTCTGTCTGGTTGGGTCCAGTGTCAGTTCTGTTGAAATTTTGCGAGACAGATGTGTGGAAACGTGCCACAGTCTTTATGGCAAAGATAACTACAGAAAGTAGAAACTATTTAAGCTTAACTGAATTGGATACGAAATTGGACACAAAAATGGAACAAGAGCTGCGATTTTTTAATAGATTTATAAGGATTTATGTAGGGCAAGGGTCGTAGCCTTGCAGGTACAGAATCCAATAGGAGATTTGCGCTTTATCGTTGTTGCAAACAGCTGATCAGCATGCAAAATGCACACCATTGCACAGCTGATTTGTAGGCCTGTCAAAGAGGCAGCTTAAACGCACCATAAATTCTCGCTTTATTTCATTTTTAAGTCACATCTGATCTGGTGTTCCACCTACGCATAAAATATAAATGATAATAATTTGCCACGCGTTCCATCTCGTTTCGTTTCGCTATGTTCCGTTTCGTTCCCGTACTCATTCTCGTTCCCGTTTCGTTCTTGTCGCATTACAGGATGTGCCAATTAAGCGTACCGACTCATCGCAGTGGTGGGAACTGTTTGATACGAATACGCAGCGTTTCTACTACTATAATGCGGCCACGCAGAAGACCGTGTGGCATCGGCCGAGCAAGTGTGACATTATACCGCTGGCCAAGCTCCAGACGCTCAAACAGAACACCGATCCTAGTGAGCGGCGGGAGCAGACAACGCCCCAGAAGCATCCACCGCAGCAGCAGCAACAACAGCCAACACCACAGCTACAGCCACAGCCACAGCCACAGCCCCAAGCACAACAGCTACAGCAGAAGCAGCAGCATCTATCACAGCAGGCATCGCCCATGTCAGGGCCAAATAAGAAGGGGCGTGGGCAGCGCATCAGTGGCGGTAATGGTGCAGTGGCCAGCTCCGAGGAGAAGCTGCCCGGCACTGAAATGATCTCTAGTCCGCGTGGACGTCAAAGTTTTCGGTGAGTTGAGTAAACTCTGGATTGTTTATGTTCTCTTACGAATTGTGTTTACATTCCATTCATTTCGCAGCGTCGGCACCGGTGACTCATCCCGCTCGATGGACCTGCAACAGCAGCATCAGCAGCAGCAGGCATATGCCTCGAGACGTTCACAAGGTAAGCTGCTGCTGCGGCACCTTCATTTATTGACTCATCCTTGAATTGATTTTTTGCGTGTGTTTATTGTTCGCAGACTCCTGCAATCACTACAAGGAATCGGGTAAATCCAGTGACTCGAGTTTGTCCAGTGCGCATGGCTATAGGCGCTTCAATGATGCGGGCAATGGCATAAGCGGACATGCCGATGGCTTGCGTTTGGGCTCACTGCAAAAGCATCAGCGTAGCGGCGGCAAGGATAATGGAGCGTAAGTCGACATCGCCTCATTTCATTATTCCACACTTTAATGCTTGTTCCTCTGGGTTTGCGGTACGCTTTATAGCTTTGAAATGTTGCAAGAGAGCGTTAGTTCGCATAATTTACCGCATGGCACCACAACGTCCACATCCTCATCGTATATTGGTGGCGGCACGGGCACAGGCACGGGTCAAGGCAGTGGCTATGGCGACAAGTACTTCGATCATCAGCTTCTGCCCAATCATATGCAGGGCTATGGCTCATCAAAATCATCGGACATTGCCTCGCCCACCCACTCCATCCACACGCCGCAGTCGCAAAAGAAGAAAATATCGCCAGATGCAGCACCCACAGGCAACCCATACAATTACGCACAGCAGCAGCATCAACAAAGGAACGCACAACGCAGTGGAGGAGCTGGAGGAGTGATCGGTGGTGGAGTTGCTGGCACGCCAGTGGGTAAATCTTATGGCGGAGGTAAAGTGAAATGAACTTCACTCCATTCTAAACCAATTTATTTTCTATCCATCTTTCAACCCCCCTTGTAGATCGAGAGTACAAAGTGTCGTTGGCCCGCTCGGGGAGCTTCATGTCTTCCTCGATCAATCCCGCAGCTGCTGGACATCATAGCAAATCCTATCGCAAGAGCAGCGCCGAGGCGGCTAATGGTGGCGCAGCCAGCGATGATTCAATGCACGAAAAGTATTTCAAATCGGTGGAGAACACACCACTGTCCAGGCGACGGCACACAACCAATGCCACAAAGAGTGGCAGTGCAGGCGGTGGCGGTGGTGCAAGTGGCAGCAACACAGCCACAAGTACAGCGGGCAGTGGCAGCAGCAGCCACAAGAAACACTCGAGCGACTCGAGTCCACAAAGTCCGATTAGTCCGCAGACAAAGAGCTCGCGACAGGCCAAGACGAGTGCCACGAATCCGTTGCCACAGCTGCAGCACTCGCCCAGGATACAGGAGCCCAGCCATGGAATGGATATGCTGAGCCTTGAGCGCATTACGCTGGGCATGACGGGACCCATTTCGCCAGGTGGTGGAGTTGCCTCCGAGAATATGGGCCTGCTGACGCACTCTTCGCGTGGCTCCAACGACTCTGCACGGCAGCGCCAAAAGTCCAACAACTCCACAGCGAATCGCTCGCAATCGCATCATTACCCGGGCCAAGGATCGTTGCGTCACAGTGCCAGCTCCAGCCTGGACAAACGTGCTGGCTACCAGCACAGCGGTGTGGGCGAGAAGCGACGCTCCAAGCAGCAGCAACAGCAGCAGCATCACCTGCAGGCGGAAAACAGCGACGCAGAATACGACAATGGCAACACTTCGCCGCTGTACAGCAACTGGGATCAGGAGATGCCGCATCTGTTGCCCCTCAAGCACTACATCATTGAGCAGGCAAAGTTGTCGGGTCGCTACGACTATCGTGGTGGCGATGGCGGTGACTCGGACTCGTATCACTCGGACAGCCAGTCGGAGCACTCTCTCTCGGGCCACGAGCCGGACAACGAGGACTCGGATGGCGGCTCGGACACGCACGGTGGCTACTTGGAGCACAACTATGGCATGATCGAGGACTATGCCAACATGGGCGACAGTGTCTCCTACTACGCGTATCAATATCCGCCATATGATCCTGCTGGAAGAGAGGACATGTAAGTCCCACCCATAGAACGAGTAATCTTTCAGCCAAAACTTACACTTTTCTTACCCTTTCCAGTTCCGATAATGTGGAGGCTGTGCTGGAGGGTATTGGTGGCAATGTGGAACCTTCGGCGCAACCTGCTGTACCCAAGCCAAAGCCTCGCTATCAGATCTCATACTATGACACCGTTTCGCACAGTCCCGCGGCTGGCGCTGGTGCCTACCTTGCTCAGCAGCTTTACTCGAATACCCCACCCTATCAAGGTCATGGTCATGGGCATGGCCATCACGTCCAGCCACCGGCACCGCCGCATCAGCAGCTGCATTTGGATCCAAGCGATTCCAAGCAGAAGCAATCACAAACGCTGCCCTCGCCCAATCGTCAAATCTCGCGTCTGGCCGGACAGGGATCAACTGCAGCAGCGGCAGCAGCAGGAGCAGCATCAGCCAAAGATGAGGCCAATCATGGCCATAGCCATAGTCTTGTTGCCGGTCAACAGCAGGGCACAGGTGTGGCGGCCAGCCTCTCACGTGCTGGTGGCCATAAGCTGGCACCGCCATCGCTCAAGCCCACCATTCAGCAGATATTTCCACCCAGCGATCGGGCACCGGGCGGCATCAATAGTGGCATGGGTGGACAGGGCGCCACATTGGCCTGCATGAAGGAATGTGATATCGAGAAGTTTGCCGCTGACAATCTGAATCTACACTCGAAGGGCATCTTTAGGAAGAAGGCATCGGTGCGGGATATGCTCAGTTGGACGGCGGAGGCCATCAGTCGCCCCATGTTGACACTCTCACGGGATAAGGCGGACAAAAAAAAGGCCATTGAGCTGTTTAAACTTGTGCAAATCTACATGGCTGATCGCAAAGCACGCATCGGCATGAATCTCAATTCTGTGGCCATTGACATTATCACAGCATCCTTGCCGCAGCATCAGTGAGTCCACAAGAGACTATAAAAAGTGTTTAAAAGGTGTCTAAATTTTTGTTTATTTCCCTTGCAGATTAAGGGATGAGCTATATGTGCAGTTGTGCCGACAAACAACGGAGAATCCCAAGCGAGAGTCGCTCATTCGCGGTTGGGAGCTGATGGCCATTTGTTTGTCCTTTGTGCCGCCTTCGCCCACCTTTCAACCCACGCTGCTCAAGTGAGTTCCAACTATCTCCCATGTCGCTGAATGTTTATTCTATAACACAATTGGTGTTCCCCCGCAGCTATGTCAATCGTCATCGCGATCCTTCGTTTGCCACCAGCTTCATGGAGGTGTGCAAGTGGCCCATTCATGTGCAGATCTCGCACTATGCCACAGTGTGCTGTCGTCGCTTGGATCGCATAGGCAGCAGCGGCAGGAAACTGGCCAAAAAGCCCACAGAGGATGAGGTGGAACAGGCGAGGGTGAGTTGAGGATCCTTTAATGAGGCTTTTTTACACATTTGGTAAACCTTTCTCTTGCAGCAACAAATTCTGCGGAACAGCATGTTTGGCAATACGCTGTCCGAGGTGATGGATCTGCAAAAGGATAAGTTTCCCTTCCGCAAGTTGCCCTGGATACAGACCACACTATCAGAGCATGTAAGTAATCCACACAAAAGGTGTTACCAAGAAAGTTATCTTACCTTTGCTGATCGTTTTAGGTTCTGCTGCTTAATGGCAAGCAAACGGAGGGCATCTTTCGCGTCTCAGCGGATGTGGATGAGGTGAGCTGCATGAAGAATCGCCTGGATCGGTGGGATGTTCCTGACTATAAGAACACAATGGGTATGTGGTAAAAGCTAACCATCGGAGCAGCTTACTGAGTAGACTCTCTGCCATTTCTTACAGTTGATGCCCATGCGCCAGCGAGCCTGCTTAAGCTGTGGTATCGCGAGCTGTATGATCCGCTAATACCGGATGCTTTTTATGAGGATTGCGTGAATACCGAGGATCCCGATAAAGCCAAAGAAATAGTTAATAAGTTGCCCGAAATAAATCAGCTGGTGAGTGCCATACACCGCATCACAAAACACTTTTAAATGAATGAAACAAATTCTTCCCATTTGCAGGTTCTAACGTATCTAATACACTTCCTGCAACTATTCTCCAATTCGGAGGTGGTGAGCAATACCAAAATGGACTCCTCGAACCTAGCCATGGTGTTTGCACCGAACTGCCTGCGCTGCACCTCCGATGATCCCAAGGTGATATTGGAGAATGCGCGCAAGGAGATGTCGTTTATGCGCACCCTAATACTGCACATGGACACCACAAAAGTGGAGAATCTGGTCTAGACTACCTACCAAAAACCTACCTATCCGTATATGTATAACGTTATTAACCTATCCTAACTTTACTATAAACCAACAAATTCTTAACTTAAACGAAAGAATCTTAACTCTACTTTCTACTTTAACTTGAAACTCATTTTGCTACTCGGATTTTTCACTGTCCAATTGCTATCAAAACTCGAATTTTATTATTATTATTTTGAATTTGTCTAGGCAGCTTGTTCAGAAAAGACGGCAGCAAAACTCACACACACACACACACACACACACTCGAAATACTCGAAGAACTTGCAACAAAATGTGCTTTTTGAAACCAAAAAAAAAGAAAACAAAAAGAAAAATGAAAAGAAGATATCCAGAACTGTTAAACTCAATGTGTGCATGCCTAGTTATGTGTCAAATTGTAGTTGAATTAATTTAATTTGCATTTTGAATTATTGTTTTTACTTTAAATGGAATTTAAATCAAAGCAAAAAGCAAAAGCAAACCAATACTCAAAGCAACTCTTAACTCTCAAAAGCAAAAGCAAAACCTTGAACAACTTCTTGCAGAAGCCTATAAATAGTTCTTAAAATAAAGATAAACCTAAACATAAATCTATAAATATTAAATAACAAATCTATCTATGTATATGTATGAAACGAAGGACAGAGAAACAGAGAGAATGAAGTAGTAGAAGAAGTGAATCAAATGCAATAAGAGGTCAATGATAAAACTGCTTATAAATTACATTTGCAGCCAACGTGTAGTGCTATATACAAAATATTTATTCAATTTGCATTAAAAAAAAGAAATAAATAAAACATTAAATTAAACAAAGTAACCGTAAATAAACCAATTAAACCAATTGTTCAAATCCAAAAAAAAAACCCAATTACAATGGAGAACAAAAATCAACTGAAACATTAAAATTATATACATAAAAAAATATTGTATGGGCGTGCAAACAAGTTTCGAAGGTGATCGAATAAAGTTATATATGTATAAAATAAAGCCTACAGGAGAATGTCAAATATATATTTCATTCCAGTGTTATCTGTTCTACCCAGCTCTACGCACATGCCTATAAGACTTGGACACATTATAAATTCAGGCAGCTCTTCCTTGCTCACAATTTATGCCCAATTTTGAAGTCATTTCGAACCGTTTGTCTCCTGATAATTGCTAATAATTTAGCGTCACTTGACGACCTTAAGCCCCCCACAGCCCTGGGACACCTTATCAACAGCAGCAAAGAGAAAGATAGCTTTTGCAGAGTCCCATCAATGCCTCGTAGCCCCAAAATACTGTCCATACACCATTTCATGTCACTATTTCCATATGTACACTGGTTTTTTGCCTGTCTGTTATCAGACCTTCATTATTCATTATGTTCGTTTAATTTGGCTTAAAGCACAAAATTGTTTGTAAATGGCAGTTATAGCCTTACCATTGAGTGGTGCCCCAAGCCCACACTCGAACCATTCATACACACGAGTATATTGTGATAATTGTGGGCACTCACTCACACTTTACCTTGTGATTTATCATAATATGGCCGCGTGCTAAATTTTATATCTTGTAGTTAAATAGCTGGTAGGAAGTGGAAGGAGTAAGTTACACAACTAATACTCTGATTGCAGGTAGCAAGTGACAAAATTAATGAGGACTCTGAGGATCCTTTATATCCCATACCTCTCAGAGTATCGTAGAAAATCTACGAATCAATGTTTTTATTGTAGTATGAATACTCGAAAGTTTCGAATATAAAACCTGATTTGCCCGCATAGTGACTGACCTATTTCCCCTTTTTAACCGAATCATAAAGATATATAGTTCCCAAAAATAATAATTGAATATTCGTTTCCCCTTTCTTTGATATGACTATTATTTTTTATTAGTTGTTGGGGCACCAAAAGATAGGAATAGATTTCGCTGAATGTCGTTTCACATAAAAAACCCAACCTTTATTTGAACATGTGAATATGAACTCGTTCGTTTATTATGCATTTTTGGTAGAATCAAATAAACTTAATCGGCAATCGATTGCGTATATTTCATTGCCTGATTCAGAGCGCTTTGCCCCCACAACAATATATTTCTAAATTGGCTCAATCATATTTAACTTCTAGGTAACTCTATCGGAATTAAATCAAACCAAATTGAGTCATTGAGGTAAATCTTTTTCAAGAGTTTAGACACTCCAAAGAGCGACTTTTTGTACGACTTCAGTGAGGTCTGGAGAGGGTTCGGAATTCACCGTGTGAAATGAAAACATCCAAATATCATCATTATCCTACTAATAAAATGCATATTATTCCAATGGCCCTGTGAACACCCCCCTGCCAAATTATCTAGCAGATAAATTCGGGGGCGACCTGAAAAACAATATCAGAGTGGTATCTATCTGTAGAAACTGTTGAATCAACAGCAATAACAACAATTAGAAGCATTTATATGAGTTGAGGCAGTTAGTTTTGGTTTGTTTTTTTATCGCCAAAGCAAATGCCGAAATCAAAAGTAATCCATCATCTGGGAGGCTTTAAGGGGGAGAGCCCGAGTACGAGTACAGCGCTGATAAGGAGGTACACCTCCACTTCACTTACACCCCAAAAAATACAACACAAATATTCCGAATTCTCTCACCGACCAAAACAGTTAGACAAACGCATGCAGAAGAGAGACAGAGAGCGCGCGCTTAAGAGAGAGGATCTTTACAGTTACTCCATCAAAGCGTTGGTACCTGCGACCGAAGAGAGGCTGCCAACTTAAAAGAGAGTGAAAAGTATGTAATTTTAATTTGTTTACAACAACAATTAGTCAAAGCAAACACCAAAAGAACAATTCAACAGTAGTACAAACGCAGAGAAACGAAAAAAAAGCCGGAGCTCGAACCGATAACGGGGTGATTAACAATTACTCGATCAAACGCACCGACGCGCGCAGGAATGGTCGCAATTTGACAGAGGTGTGTGGGCCGTCTGCAGCCAGCGTTTGCGCGGGGTGTGCGGTGGGTGTGTGTGTTGGTATGGAGGCGCTTTGATTTATATGACTGCTAGGATCGGATCGCCGCCCACCGATTGGATGTATACAGGGTCTCAATACAGAGACCGCGCGGGTAACGGTATCTCGGCCGTTGTCGTAGCTGTCGTCGTTGTCTGCAATTGGAAATTGTGCTGGGGAATTGGAGTCGAGTGGAGTGCCATCGAGCCATTGGAGCGCCGAGCGAGCACCTCCTTCAACCATTCAACCACCAACCAACTATGCCGCTTATCATGGTAGTCCGATGGTAGCTCGCGCTCACGAGCATTATCTATATCGGTTTTCTCTGTCTCTCTCTCTCTCTCTCTCTCTCTGCGTGTGTTTGTGTCATATCTACATACCGCTCTATTATTGTTAATATTGATATCTACCCATTAGCACAACATTATATGTACAATCTATTATATTCTGTGAAATCAGATTTAGTACAATTTATTGGGCCCTGGGTTTCTGCTGCTGGTTTCTACTGTTCATCAATTAGTTCATCGCCTGCGGCCAACGCAGTCGCTTCGCTTCGTACCTTCTGATCGTTCGGTGCCCCATAGGAATACGGATCCCACTCACACTTTACTTCATCATGGATATAGGCACTAAGTCAAGCAAATCTTCCTTCTCCATTGACAACATCTTGGATCATAAGACGCGTAGGGGTCACAGTCCCGCTGCGGAAAGTGCCAAAAATCGCACGCAATCGCGTCGCTCTTCGCCACACAGTCCTGTGGTGGCAACAGCTGTACCCAGCATGGCCACTGCCTCGCCGCCAACCAGCGTTGCGGCAGCAGCATCAATCTACGATCTATCCCGCGAGGCTGTTGCCGCGCAATATGCACTCAAGAATCTGGAGTCCAGTCAGGTGCTGTCGCCCACGACACTGCGTTTCAATCCCATCTATCCAGATCCCGCCTCGCTATTCTACCAGCAAATGCTGAATCTACAGAAGAATCCCTCGCTCTTTATGCCTCACTTCCAGGCGGCAGCCGTGGCCGCAGCAGCCGCCGCCCAACCCACGGGCTATTGTGATCAATATAGTCCGTTTGCCATGGATTGTGAAGGTGAGTGCAATGTTGGGTCTTTAATTTAATATATTGTTAGGGTAAATTTGTGGAATATATGGTAAAAAGACAGAGAGAATGCATAGCTGTGGAATATTTGTACTTGTTGTTCTATTAGATAATTAATAGAAGTATTGTTTAATATTATTCAGAATATGGAAATATGTAAATAGATTTTCGATTTGAAAGAAAGAAAGATGGATATATTGAGGTTCTGGGAGGATTTAAATTTAAATATAATAAAATATCCAAGATCTTCTAAATGGAATGGGCAGAGTATCTTAATAGGCTATAGATTTTTTATACAAACTTTAAAGAGCTCACAAGGCTTACTCTAGTAAGAAAGTAAAGTAGAAAGATTTTCATCCATCTTACAGATCTTGAAGATCTTGCAAATATAATGGGTAGACTGACACAAGAGAAAACATATTTATTACTTAAGTTCCCAAGATTTCTCAAGGTTTACTAGACATATTCGGGTTGTGCTTAATTTGTATTCCCTTAACTTTATTCCGTCATATGTATGTACATAAATTCTAATTGATCGTTGACTCTTAGTAGCACAAAATTCCCTCCGACTATAGAAATTGGACCCAAGGTTTTGGGATCCACTCAATATTAGCATTCAGTCATAGATATTTATGAAATAACGGATATGAGTCATGGAACTCGGTATCACATTATATATCATGAATGAATGAGCGATACAATTATCAATTAGAGGCTAAACATGCTGATAAATGTAGCAACTTTATAAGTACATACA
The DNA here is from genome assembly GCF_900245975.1 of Drosophila guanche. Taxonomy (NCBI): domain Eukaryota; kingdom Metazoa; phylum Arthropoda; class Insecta; order Diptera; family Drosophilidae; genus Drosophila; species Drosophila guanche. The sequence goes on along the minus strand of NW_022995749.1, from coordinate 5,400,076 downwards.
TTCATAAACAAGTGATATGTTAATCCCATCAAGATATGAGCAAATGTGTACCCCAAAATTATGAATAGTTTGGCAACTAAATGAGGAAACTTGGGTAGGGTTCTACGAAATTTCAAACACATATATTCTGTTGAACTTTCACACGGAATTCGGCAGTAGGGATTAAAGTGCAACCCCTGGGACACTCAATGAACTTGAGGCATAATCCCTGACATATGGAAATTGATTGACCTTGTTGGAGTTAGTTTAAAAATTAATAAAAATACTCATTTAAATAGAGTCTTGAATGTTCAATCTACCAAAAAATATTACAATGATGATCGGATCCCACACAAAATGTGGGCCATAAACATGATTAATGTGTGTGCCCTGCCCTGTTGGATGTTTGTCAAAGTCAAGTGTTGGCGCCAATGCCACTTGAAATCTCATCAGACTCCCCCCAGCTTGCATTCTCAGTTGCAATGTAACGGTAGAACCACCCACACCCATCTCTACCCTATAGAACTCAGTCTGAAACAGTGGGACGACTGATAAAGTCGCCGCCCTAATTCTTCCCCTAACTCTGCACAAACATTCGAAATATTTTTTCGGCTGCCTTATCAAAATGACAAATATTTGAAATTGAGGTGAGAGCCGATCAGAACCGTAAGAGCAATGCATTTCTATTTGGGGTATATGTCATTGTTGGGAATCCAAGTGACAGTTTTGGGGACTGTCTTTGTGGGATTAGGAGTATTGTGATGTTGGTTAAATGGATGTGTTTGAATTCAGTCATTCATTGGCAAGCCTCTCTAGAATTTAAATAAATAAAAGGTGAGGTCTTAACTAAGATTAAGGATTTATGTAGTGAAATGTGCTGGCAGTTATGGGAAGAAATGAAACAAGTTTGGTGTACAAAAAGTCCCCCTGATTGTTTGTAGTTTTTGTGTGAAATGACTAGGGTTGAGGACACATATAAAATACAGAATTAATAAGTAACAGTCTCTGAATCATTTAATTTCTTTGTTATATTAAACTGAATCACTTGGAAAATGTCTTGCTATCTAATAGCACTTAATGATGCAATATCTTTGGACTACTTTTATATTATTCCTGATTTATGGAGTTGCCAATTTTATGTTGCCATATCTTTCCTAGTGGATCTCTTCTTCTTTTTAAAGCTCTCATCTTTTATATAAATCAAATATCTGTACTAAATTGTATTACCCTTTGAAACTTGATACCTTCCGACACGATAGAGCATTGCTTAGTGAGGTTTGACCAATTTTGCCTCTGCATTGCGGCCTCTCCACTCAAATGCCCATTTTGATTTCCGATTTGTGTTGGCTTATCTAAACGAAAAATGCTATTAGAGGCGATTAATAGGCGCTGTCCATCATCTTGTGGCGACAATTGCCATTTGATTTCGATAAGCTCCGTCGTCTGTTGTCGATGGACGGATTGCAGGAAGGGTTATGGGCATATGGCACGACAAGTGCTTGATATGATTTGGTTTTTTTGACCATACACATTATAAAATAATAACAAATTCAATTTTCAACTATTTAAAAAGCAAACCGACTACGGGGATATGTGTAGATCTTTTTTTAGAAGGGGCAGATGGCAGACGGCACGGAGCTTATCGCGGGTATACGCCACTTAATAAAAAAATAAACGTTAATAAGCGTACTTGTAATGATTTAAATTATGAGCGCTATTTGTTTTTATGACACTTTCTACAATTTCTACAAATATATTGGCACAATATATAGGAGCAGGCATACACTAGATGGTAGGTCCTATCTTTGATACGTGTCTAGGGCTATGTGATGAGGTAATTGAGTCCCAAAATATCAGATTAGATCAGAATTATTGAATGAGCGCAATTTAAATCTTTTGACAAGTGCGAATTTCCGTTACGTCAACAGCAGATAGAGAGAGAGGGGGGAACGAGAGAGAGCACGGCGCGTTATCAGTCGCATTCGAGTGGGGAGCACCGCCATACACGAAGTACTCGTACAATCGGATTGCTTGTCGGGTGTCGGGAGCCGGTAGCCGAACCTCAATTACCAGCAATAGATTCCGCTCAATTGCCCCTGGCAGCCCGAATACCCACTCAACTTCTGATTTCATTAATTTCGCAATGGCGTCCAAGTTTTTTCAGCCCACTTACAAGTGGGCGGTGACATACGAGTATGCCCCCGCAATACTGATATACACACTCCCAATCCAATACACATGTATAACTTGGAATAGTTGTTGTCTGATTACTGTCTGATAAAAGAGAGCTGTACGACAGAGTGGGACGCAGCTAGATAATGGGAATGAATCGGAGCAATTGCAGTAACCAATCGAAACTGAATGAGTATTCCAATTTATATCTAAAAGATAGTGTTTGCATGTGAAATTAAAAGAACTGTCTAGAAATTGTTGTTTCCAAGTGTCACATTTAGTTGCAGAAATAGTTGGAGTTCCAGCAAAGGGTAATGAGGAATTTCGGCATGGAAAGGGAATGTGTGTAGAAAATAACTTTCTGTGTGAATTATTATGAGAATAATATCCATAAAATATTAGATAAAATTATGAAATGACTTTATTAACAGATAAATGTTGATATTAATAAGGATTTAAATATTAGAAAGATCTTTGTGGAGTTGTAAAGAGTTTGTGTATAAAGTAGTATCCAGAAACAGGACAGGTACTTTACCTTGTACTTATATGGAACTTAAGCACAGCTATTCCAGTTCCAGCTATTCCAGTTATTATTCCTCAGTTATTTTCAGTTATTCTTCTCTTATGTACCTCCTCCATATATATTTCTCTGCCTGCTTTCGTCGCCAAAGCGCTCTCTCACCTTTTATAATTTCATCATGACGCCAACCAAACCGTTACTTTTCTCCACTCTCTCTCTCTCTCTCTCTCTCTCTCTATTTTTTATGGAAAGTGGAAGCCAGAAACAGGACAGATACTTACTTTGTACTTATCTGGAACTTTACCTCAGCTATTCTCAGAAATAATCCCTCTGTAGCCATTGAAAAACAAACACCCAAAATCTTCATTCTACTCCTCTGTCTCCTCTCTCTCTCTCGCATACAAAATCACTCTCTTACTTTGCATATTTTTTTAATAACTCCAACTAAACTGTTCCTTTTCTCCTTTCTTTCTCTCTCTCTTCACAGGCTTTCCCAATCCGGCCTCCACTGCAGCCGCTCTCTACTGCAATGCCTATCCGGCGGCCAGCTTTTACATGTCCAATTTCGGCGTGAAGCGCAAGGGCGGCCAGATCCGCTTCACGTCGCAACAAACGAAAAATCTCGAGGGCCGCTTTGCCAGCTCCAAGTATTTGTCGCCCGAGGAGCGCCGCCATCTGGCGCTGCAGCTGAAGCTAACGGACCGCCAGGTGAAGACGTGGTTCCAGAATCGTCGAGCCAAGTGGCGGCGTGCAAATCTCACGAAGCGCAGTGGATCGACGGTGGCTGGACCCAGCTCAACTGCGCCCAGTTCCAACAGCAGCAGTGGCTCCACCTACGGCACAGCACTGACTCTAAGCAGCCGTGGCAGCGGACAGCAGAGCGATGAGGAGGATCGCATGTATCTGTCGGAGGATGATGAGGACGACGATGAGGAGGAGCCGGCGGAACCATTAGCCGAGCCAGTGGGAAAGTAAAGCTAGTGGATTGTCAAGGGGGGTACCTTACTCATAAGATAGTTTTTAGTCATAGTTTAGATTAAATACATTTATTTCAATTATAATAATGGAATTCCAATCCTAGTGAAACTGATAGCTGTCGAGGCAGGCGCAATTTGGCAGTGTGCAGCGCGGTGCCAGATTCGAGAGATGGCCCATGGTCACCGGAAAGGAGAGCGGCACAAACCACTTGGGGTAGGCACAAATGGCAGCCGCAGCTGCTGCCGACGGGTTGCTCCCAAAAGCGGCACTGGGAGGCTTCAGTTCCATCAGCGGTTTGTTTGTGTACTGCAGGGAGGCAGCAGCTTTAGACTACTCTTCACTTCCTGCTTTAAAACACTCACCTGTTCCGCTATGACTGGCCTGAAGGCGCTGCTTCTTTGTGGCATCGCCAGTTGTAGGCTTGGCATGGGAGTCTCCTGTGATTTGGCGATATCCATGGGCGCCGCCGCTGCCCCTGGTGAGACATTCTCTATGGCGCGTATCAAATCGAGATCGCAGCGTTTCAGCACCAACTCCAGAACAGATCGTTTCCGTTGGGGAAAAAGCTGCGCCAGCATATCGATGGCCGTCTGTGAGACATTCTCCCGTCGGGTGGCGCTCAAATCTTGGGCAACTGCCGGAGGCTCAGAAAGCTCCTCCTGCTGCTGCTGCTGTCTCTCCTCTGTCATGGACTGCTTCTCCAGCTGTTCAGCTTCCTTAAGTTGTCGGGGGGAACTTGGCTGCGTGACGGTCAAACCAAAGATATTGCCCGGCGGCAGTGCATCGATGGAGCGTCCCGTTTTGTTTGCCACCAAACGCATGGCAATCGCATCCTCCACCGCCTGCTGGCGCTTCAGGGCGACCTGAATGCCATCAAACAATTGAAATTAATATGCGACAAGTGAACATCTTCCTCTCTCTGACTGCTTCTATTTGACTTTACTACAAACAAAAGCCACAGCAATTCCTTGGGGTATCGCACATCCAAATGCTCCCCCTTCCCGCTACCCTAATGAAATGCGAGACCAGGCCACACTTGTGCAAACAGTTTTGGTAAGCGGATATTTTGCTCGATTTGTTCCTTACGCCTTGACAACTTTCCATCATCATCAGCGGCAGCACCAATCGTCAGAATAGAACCAGAACTGGTTTTATTTTCTGACTAAATCTGTTCAACGTATTCCATTTCATTGGTTGTTTGTGTTGGGCTGGGTTGGGTGGTTTCTGCCTATCGGGTATTTGTGTTTCAAATTAGAGCAATGGCTAGCATTTAATATAAAGACAATATGAAGAGTGTAGAAGTAATTATTTTCCAGCCAACAACTGAATTCAGTGGCAATGACTGATTGAATTTAATTGTAATTTGTTAAATAAATATTTTAGTTTGAGGAATTTTAGTTAATAGAATCTGTTAGTTTTTATCGCCCAAATGGCCGAAGAATTATTCCGGTTGAATAATAACATGAATTAAATCCCAACATAGCAGGTTCTTTGATTCAAATCAAATTGCAAGCAGTTTTGCTTGCGCTTCTCATATGTGGACTGCATTGCCGATCCTATGGCATGGGTAAGCTAGCATGGAGATGTCGATAACGTATACAGAGCTTCGAGAGAGCGCTTATAGAACGTTAATAGTGTTATTTGTTAAGCAGTTAGTGGGCGTGGTTCTGCTCCTAACAGAATTATTTAAAACGTTGAAGTTGGAATTGGAAATTTGGAATAACTTTGATCTGCAATATTGAAGGTATGCAAATTTCTTGAACTGATGATAGTCATGCTCCAATCCAGCTTTATCCCCTTCCGGATTGGCTTACCTGTGCCGCCATAATGCGCTGACGCTCAAAGATCAGTACACACTTGGCACATTTGCAGTTCTTGTAGGTGCAGAGCTTCTTGTGTCCCCTCAGCTCCGAGATAATGCCATGATTACGACAGCGTGCACATTTGGGCACTCGATTCGCGACCTTCGGACCCTGCTGGGACTCAACTAATTTGAGGCTTTTGGCGCTGGAGCCAGCCAAACGAGAACGCTTGCTGGGCACCTCACTTTGTATGGAATCATCACTGACACTGGCCATGGCGTAGCGTAGCCGTGGAAAAGATTCAATTAAAACAGACAATTGACCAAAGAAGTTGCAGCGGCGTCGAGCTAGAGAGATATTTTGTGGCTTTGTTGGGGGCTAGCGAAAAAGAAACTAAATTTTGGAAACACTTGGAACCAGGATTTGGAATTGTTTCAAAGCCAAGTTGATGCTGAAGCTTTGTTGACTTACGCAGGCGCTTTAGCGTTGCGAGGATTTGCCAAGTTTTGTTTGATTCGATTGGTGGTTGCTTGACATTCGGACTCCACCCACAAGACTCTGGAAGGGGGTGTTGTGGGAGGAGCAAACATTCAGAGATATTGACACTGCCCATTGTGAGAACAAAATATTATTTAGCTTGCATTGAATAGTTATAGCAGGAAGCCTTTTGAAGCAAACACACTTTAAACGTACCATCTGATTATAACTTAATTTTTATTCAAATAGGCGCCAAAAAAGTTCAAATAAAATACCAGAGCATTCCTCTAAGCTCAAATGATGGTCTTACTCCAAACGATAGCGTGCCGAAAAAATCGATAAGACCGATATTTACAAGCCAATTTAGCAGTTTTAAGCTAAACAATAGAATTTCTTTATCACTTTTGTTGTGCGCGCCATTTTTCAAAATATTCAATGTTATCAGTTAATATACTTGTGCCTTTTAATAATTTACATACATTTACATACTGTAGACAGCTCCCTTGCTTCCAGAAGGGCGATTTTAATGAAAAGTTCAAATACAAATTTGTAAAATATAAGGTAATAAGGTAAACAAACCAATAAAAATTAGTATTTAAAATACGTCAAATTGATCCTTTAAACGGATAAAAGTCTTTGGAAGCTAGTAATATCAAATAGAACATCGAAATCGAGGAATATGACTTAAGACTACGGTATATTCGCGGTATATTTTTAAAATGAGTAGGTATATTTTTGGTCTGACTATTTCCGAGGTCACACTGGCTAGCACGTGTACCCCAAAAAGTAAACCAAATAAACTAAACCAAGTAACTAAGATAATACAGACAGCCGCTGAAAATGGTTGCACAGGGGTCCGATAAAATGAAGGCGCTCGCGCTCAAGCTGTTTGAGATCAATGCGTTCAAATTCGGTGACTTCAAGATGAAGGTGGGAATCAATTCGCCGGTTTACTTTGATCTACGTGTAATTGTCAGCTATCCGGATGTGATGGTGAGTGTTTGTGCGTGTGTGGCAGTTGACGTGATATCGTCTTTAATGTCTCTACCTAATGCCCCTAGCAAACCGTCTCGGATTTGCTGGTGGAGCACATCAAGGAGGTGAAATTGACCGCAAAACATGTGTGCGGTGTGCCCTATACGGCTCTGCCCCTGGCCACGATCGTCTCCCTGCAGCAGGGCACGCCCATGCTGGTGCGCCGGAAGGAGGCCAAAGCGTACGGCACCAAGAAGCTCGTCGAGGGCATCTTCAATGCAGGGGACACCTGTTTGATTGTCGAGGATGTGGTCACATCGGGCTCCAGCATCCTGGAAACAGTGCGTGATCTGCAGAGTGAGGGCATTGTGGTAACCGACGCCGTTGTGGTGGTGGATCGGGAGCAAGGTGGAGTGGCCAACATTGCCAAGCACGGCGTCAAGATGCATTCCCTCTTTACGCTGTCCTTCCTGCTGAACACACTTCATGTGGCGGGACGCATCGAAAAGTCGACGGTTGACGCGGTGGCCAAGTACATTGCCGCCGTCCAGATTAACAGCGATGGCACATTCGTGGGTGGTGATAAGCCCGATGTTGTCGGAGGTGTGTATGCTTTGTATTTTAGCTTCCCCCAAAGCCCCGCCGCAGATTTGGTACAGATAATGAAATCCATGAAACTCGCGCATGTTCGGTCTAGTCGGGCCCCAATGAACTTTGATTGTCCCATGCCACGAGTCCCCGTTGGGTCTGTCTGATTCAATTAGGGACGAGCCATAAACCACCGGCTAAATTAGCTTTTATTTTCCCTTTGATATGAATATTTTTGTTATACAGCCCGCCGTAAAAGCGATTCCCCAACTGGTTTCCAGACTGCCTCCAGTAGAGCGCTGGAAGATCAAGTTTGAGGCTAATCAAAGCCGGGCACGTGATGGCAGAAAGCGTTCAATGAATTATGTCACGAGCTTATCAGCTAAACGAGTGCCAAATACCCTCTCCAATTGAATCTATTTAAAGGCAGAGGCAAAGGCAATCTCTCTGCTGATACTAAAAATACTCAAACGGTTTTCTGTTTCTTCCGCAGCCAATGACTTGCAGCGCACCAAACTGACCTACGAGAGTCGCGCCAATTTGGCCAAGAGTGCTTTGGCCAAGCGGCTCTTCAACCTGATGGCCAGCAAGCAAACGAACCTCTGCCTGGCCGCCGATCTGAACAAGGCCGATGACATCCTGAATGTGGCCGACAAGTGCGGCCCCTACATCTGCCTGCTGAAGACGCACGTGGACATTGTCGAGGACTTTAGCGAGGGCTTCATCACCAACCTGCAGTCGCTGGCCAAGCGCCACAACTTCCTGCTGATGGAGGATCGCAAGTTTGCGGACATTGGCAACACCGTTTCTCTGCAGTACGCCAAGGGCATCTACAAGATCTCCAGCTGGGCGGATTTGGTCACAGCTCACACGTTGCCTGGTCGCAGCATTCTGCAAGGCTTGAAGGCGGCTCTGGGCCCTGACGCCAGCAAGGAACGTGGAGTCTTTCTCCTAGCCGAGATGTCGGCCAGTGGCAATCTCATCGATGACAAGTACAAAGAGAACAGCAACAAGATAGCCACCGAAGGTGCTGACGTGGACTTTGTGGCCGGCGTGGTTTGCCAATCTTCCAAGACGTTCGCCTTTCCCGGACTGCTACAGCTGACGCCCGGCGTGAAGATTGACGAGAGTGTGGACAAGCTGGGACAGCAGTACCAGACGCCCGAACATGTGGTTCAGGAGCGTGGCGCCGACATTGGTGTGGTGGGACGCGGCATTCTACAGGCAACCAATGTGGAGCAGGCGGCTCAGACTTACCGCGATCGCCTGTGGGCGGCATACAAGGATCGCGTGGCCAAGTAGAAGGCACAGAGAGGCTAACCCCATCCCAGCATTCCGTATTTGAATTTGATTAGAAATTTTTTTCCCACCTACATTCGGTTTTGGTTAAAACTAAGTTTAAGCACAACAAAAAGACAAATTCGTTTCATGATTTTAAAATGCATTTATATGAATTGATTTGAACTCTAGATAAGAATTTTCAAAACAGAGAAAAAACGTATCCAATGTTAAGCTAAGAGTCACAACAAATAGAAGATAAAGTTACAACAATCGATGTGTATGTGTGAAATGATAACAATAATAATTATTATCTGATTCCTAGTAGGAAGCCAGACACTGCAATACGTAGCTATAGTCGCCGGAAATATCATCCTGTAAATGAAATCGAGAGTAGGAGAACATTGTTGAATTTTACGTAGTTAGTTTTGCCATCGAACTAAGCAAACTTTATTGTTGTTAATAGCACAAGCACAAAACTATATATATATATAATATATACCAAGTACAATGCTGAATTATTTCACAAAAAAGAAACACATGTATACAAAATAAAACACACGTAAAAAATCAGTATAATCGAGTAAGAGACGATACGTTAGACGTTAGATTGCACAGAGGAAATACTAAGGTCGTTTTTCTTGTAGAATTACAATTGGAATTAGAGAACTACATAATTAATTTCATTCTTTTTTTTTTCTTCAAAATGCAACATTTTTTTGTTCTGTTTTTTTTTGGCATTTTCTATTTTAGCAGTTGGGTGGGGGAGGGTTTAAATCTGCATGTATATATCTGTATGCTGGCTGGATCCGCTCTACCAAGCCGCTAGTGTGACTAGCACATATCCAATATCGGTCTCAGCATCCTCCTGTGATTGTGTTGCAGGAAAGATAGAAGCGTGAAAAGAGCAAATATCAGAGCATTTTATTTTGTATACATTACTTAAGACTTGGCCTTTAAGCCACAAGTAAGTCTTTGTCGGATAAGGTTATGGGGTTAAAATTGTGTAAAATAATTTGTGGTGGAATTAGCATATATATTCATGATCTGAGAGGGATAAATAACTGCGCTGCTTAAGCACTAAGCAAGTGGTTCAGCAACATGTATCTGATGTCTACATGACATGTAACTGACATGCCAGTAAGCAGTGTCAATTAACATAAGCTTCCAGCAACGCAAGCAGTGTGCACGAATTGAGCTCACTTTTAATTCGAATTTTAAGTATGTTTTACTAATCAGAAATATATATAAATGCTTAATAGCCAATTCTTCTTCCACACACACAAAATCACATTCTATATGCCTTGAAAAACCACTGCCCAAGTTAATGATACGTGTTAAGCGACTAACAGAGAGCTGTAAGTGACAGGACAAGCAGTGCTGCAGCTAACAGAAACTCAAGTTGAATTTTATATATTTTTTTTCAACGTTTTTTTTTTTGTTCGTTTTATTTTGTTGCGTTTTTTATTTAACGAATTAAATAGCAAATGAGACTCGAGAAACAAAAAACAAAACCATAGCATAAAACATAGTCAAATGTTATATATATGTATATATATGTATAAAGATAAAATTATGTGCATGTTTCGTGCATAGTTTATGTATAATAATTAACATGATGCGAGAGACGGTAGATCTGAGTTCGATTCTAAAACTGATTCTGTCGGGCCTTAAATGCAATGCACATTAGTCGTCTTCATCTTTGAAAAAAATCAAGTTCCAGTATAAAATCTACACAAAAGAGTCAACTATTCGATATATCTGAAATCTCTCTCTTTCATTTTGTACATTCTATTAAGTGTATTTAGTAGATAGATAAGCTTAAGGCATGGAACAGACGACAGTGAAAAAGGTATTTGTTGGAGCTTGATTTCTGATTTTTGGTTGGGGGTTTCTTTTTTTTCTAGAATCCAACAATGGCCAATAGGGCACGCTTATAATCGCCAGATGTGTCGCCCTAAAAATATAGAATTTGCCAGGTTTTAATGTTTTTTTTATGCACACAAATGAATTAGAAACATGTTTAGTGGAAAGTTATGGCATTGCGGGAAAGCATTTGGATAAAAAGAGATTCAACAGAATAATTTTGTACATATTTCGCAAAATGGTTTTATGAGGGGTTTTGAATTGATAAAAAAAAAAGAGTAAAACAGCACGCAAAAGGCAGCTAAGTGATGGACGGATTGTTTATAATATCTCTTTGATAGTAACGCATTAAATGGGGTGTTAAATATCGTGCTCGACACAATTAAATGAGTTAGTTTAAAGGCATAATAAACTTCGGTATTTACCTTGATCCACGACTCCAGGCTCTTGCCGTACTTGTTCTGGAATGCCTCTTTAATGTCACCCAGATCGATCTCCGAGCGGCTGACAACGATGCGAATCAGCGTCTTGTCCTTGGTGCCCATGCCAGCCATGGAATCGTGCAGGCGCTCCGAGAAGTAATCGATCTTGGACTTGCAGCACTTGACTATGGACAGAATGGCAACATTAATAAAGAATTCAAACAGTCAAGAGTCTAACAAAATACGCACCAATGGCAAGGAAACCCTTCTCCACTGAGCCACTGAACTCCCGCTTGATGGCCTTCTCGATATCGTTGCCGGACAAATTCTCGTATTCGAGGAAGATCTGACGCAGCTGCTGGTACGAGCGGGTGATGAGGATCGAGTTGAAGGTGGACTCATCAGTGCCCCACTGTCCCTCGCCGGCGTCGTGCAGAGCCTGAGCATCGGCGATGGCCGCAGCCTCATCGACGCCCTGGTTCTCGTCACGATTGCCCTGGACGAGGGACACACAGAGGCGCTTGAAGTGTCCGCTGGTGTCGCCCTTCAGGTCCGACTCCAGGGGCTTGCCAAAGCTCTGCTCGTAGAACTGGGCAATGGTCTTGATGCCATAGTTGGACAGGGTGCAGAGGATCTCAATGATGGCCTCCTCATCGGTGCCCAAGCCAGAGATGGCGTCGTTCAGCTCCTTGGCATAGAACTGTGGCAGCGGTGTCATCAGCGCCACAATCACATCCTCGAACTTGCCGCCCAGCTCCGACTTGAGGTCCGAAATCAGATCCTTGCCGTACGCGGTCTTAAAGGCCTCTGCAATCTCCAGACGCTGCACAATGCCGCGACGGGCGAGGATCTCAATAATGGCCTTCTCATCAGTGCCAAAACCCTTCATGGCCTTGCGCAGAATGGCAGCATCCTCAACGGGATCGAAGGGATCCGCCGGGTAGACAGTGGGTGTGCACTACAGAAACATAAACCAAAAGGTAAAGAGTGAGTAACAAGTCTGAGTAATACAACAGCACAGAGGGAAGGGAACAATTGCGTTTATTCTCTATGTGAGGCACGTAGTACCCGTAAAGGTTTTGCTCTCTGACTCAGCATTAAGCAGAACAATTTTCTAAGAATATATACTATATGCCATTATTTGCCTTATTCCTTTTGTTATGCTAATGTTGCATTGTATTGTACATACTCTGCGGTCTTTTTGTCTTTTTTTTTGGCACTGCTGACAAGCTCTTATCAAAAAGAAATACATAGATAGGGAACGAACTCTGGCTGTCCTATCTGTATCTGTCAGTGCTTGTTTTTCAGTAAATTATCTCGAATACTCGAGTACTCTATACAGTTTAATTAGCGTGTATTGGCTCAGTAAATTACAGATAATTGGTTATCACCTGATTCAGGTCGGGATTTAAAAGTTTGTAGATTAAAGGAAAAACTTGGACTTTGGATTTAAAACTTCTACGAATTCTCTAATGATTTATCTAACAATAACTAAGATTTAAGATCCACGCTCAACTCACCTTGAATGGGTAGTACTCTGCGGAACTCATTTTGATTTGATTGTTTGTTGAAAATCTGTAAATGGAATGTAATAAAGCATAATTATTAAATGTTTAATGTGTACAAGAACACAAAATCGTGAGAGCTAATGAACCTGTCCCAGTTCCAGACCCGGGCCCTGCCCTATGACATCATCGTAGAGAGGGGAACAGTACGCATACGCCGCTTGGCGTACGCTTGGCTCAAACATTTTTCCCCATTGATTTTACCTAACCCAAAAGTGTCTGATGTTTTTTTCTAGCTCGCAGCGAGTTCAACGAACAGGGAAAGGAAAGTGAAAGTTTTCACTGGTTCGGTTGTTAGGGAAATGGGGACTTGGGGCTTGTCTGATAACTAAATGCGTTTGTACAAGTCTGTTGTTTCGTGATGGCTGCAAGAGCACAGTGAGAAACCCACACGAAATGGCCTTATAAACGGATGAGCTCATTCATACCGTTCTGCTGTGGAACACATTGCGGACATGACACCTGGGAGAGAAAGCTTCAGGAAAATGCTGCCTACCAACCAACAAACCATGCCCAACACACACCGCTAGCATAACCAGTTGGGTTGTCAACTGGGACACTATCTGGGCACTTTGAGCTGATATAAGCCGGAAAATCAATAGTGCCAAATAACTTTATAATAAATGGTATTTTTGAACTAAGGCTCGGCACATGTACATAGCTCCAGAAATACTTATTCCTATGTTGTGCCAAAGTAGAAAGTCAACAAAAGATTCAACAGAAATAAAACATTGAAGAAAAAAAAGCAAAGACGTGGCGGCATACCCAAAGCCGTACCCCAAAGCAGGCCAAAACCATCAACAACAACGCCACTGTGGGCCGAAAGCTATAGAGCTATAAACAAACAACAATTTTCTTGGGCACCAGCCATAAGATATTGTTGCTGGAACCGGTTGTTCTGGATTGTACATGCATCTGTTTTAGACACATAAATTATTGTTCTTTCTGGCAAACAAATTTTGGTAGCGTTGGAAGAACTGGAAAACCAACAGACGACCACTTGAATGCTCTTCATTTGGGGGATGTATTACACATCCATCCACTCAGTCATTCATGACGTTGTTCTATAATTAGCCTCTAAATGATCATTCAAAATGAATCATAGCCTCGTGAGATCTGTGACGTCAATGAGCAGCTTCAGATGGGAGTCAACTTTTGAGTCGAGCAGAGAGAAAAAACTACTGAAAAGAGGCCTATAAAGAGAGCTGTGGAAATAGTTTAGCTCGTGACTTGTTTCAAAGTGTGTGAATAATTTCATATACAAAATCTTTTTCGACTTTTAACAACTTCTTTAGAGTCAACTCTTGGGCGGACTGTACTTTGAATTTATCTTCTGACTATATTTTGAGTAATTTATTCGTTAAGGTAGTAAACCTTGATTGGGCACACCTGTATAATTGCTCGACCTAAAATTGCATGCGATGGAATGTGACTTGACAACATCCGATGCGATATGACTAATGCCACGACTATGTACTGGAAGTCTCTAGTGCACTTGCACAAATGTGTCAAACTGTAGTGGGGAAGCTTCCTGGGTGTTCAATTGAAGTTGATTGAATTAAGAGAGAGATCGGATAAACCACAGGTCTCTTTTAATTTCCAAAGAACTCAATTGGAAATGTGTTCTTCGTAACTGTAAAATTGAAACGAGATGATGAACTGAAAGTCACACGCGTCTGCGGCTGGGAGAGGAGAGCAAAACACAGCACAAAGCGTTAGAGAGTGAGAGAGACCGACCCCCACCATTTGATGATGTCATCTTTGGCTAGCAAATTAACTGTGTGTTTTTTTTCTCTCCTTTTATCGGACTGTAGTTGAATGGGGCGGCGCAAATTCAATGGACAAGTAAATAACTGTGAGATTTCATCTCTCTCTCCCAAGGTTGTGGCCACGTACAAGTGTGTTCTCTAGATAAATTCCTTTGATACCGCACCCAGAATTATAGTAATTATATAGCAATGCCCTTGGCATACGAAATCATACACTTTCTTTTGCACTTTTCGTTTGTTTTTGCACTTGAGTCTTGTTTGTGGTTGGACAATACGAATGGCGGGACACAGCGGAGTACAAACAAAATGGGCAATCTATAGGAGAGAAATTCCACACACAAAAGTTTACCAGTGATATTTTTAACGTACAAGTTTTCGAAGCGAACTGTAGGCGAGAGAAAAAAATACTGAATCAGTTGGCGCTCGCGGTCGTCACTTTTATATGTGGGGCTCTCTTTTGCTCTCTCTATGTAAATGTGGGGCCGCTGCCGTTTCCATTGAAATCATTGGAAGTGCAAAAGCCGGTGCATGAGATCCAAAAGAGAGAGCGAGAATGAGAGAGGGAGTATTGGGGTATTGGTGAGTTGGCGTCTGATGGGCCATCGCTCAAATGAATTGAAAATATTAGATTTTGCACTGGTTTTGACATGAGAGTAGATTCAATTATATTCCACACATATTCCACATATTCATCTCAATTAACAGCATTGTAAAGCTTTTTGAAATATGTGTAAAGCTGTCTTTGCAGATCTCGCTAGATTGGAAAATCGTGCTCTCCTACGCTCTAGACAAATACGAGTATCTGCGTGAATCACCAGATCAACGGAAGCTGCTGAGGTAATGACCATGACGTGAATCTTAATATAACAATGATGTTTACAACGTAATGACGCCACGGGGGAAAATTTATTGAGATTATGAGTAATTTGTGTTCATAATTAATTAATTGGGTCAAATCATAACGGCTAAAATTTTGAACTGCTTTCCCCGTTCCCTTTGGTATTTAAATCGGTATTTTTTAAATATTATTTTCGCTGTAATGACCTCCCTGTCCACACCTTGCATTTTCCCGGTACTCGGTAATATCTATTTTTCGGTATATTTCTGAGGTCCGCCTTGGTATATTTGATCGATAAATCTGCGGTCACACTGATTTTCAGCCTATTCGGCAATTGTTTAAAATTTATTTGTTTAAACATTTCCGATAAACATTCGAAAACATTCTGCAGCTTTTAAAGCACCCACACTGCATTTGTAGTTAGTCAAAAGTCCGTAAGTGCATCGTAAATGGGTCGCTTTGCAGTTATGCAGCGACTCAGCCCCTCCCATTTATTATCTGAAAGTAAATGAAAAACCTGCCCCGCCGACTAATGTGTGTGTTTATCTTTTTCAGCAGATAAGGATAAGCAGTAGTATGTGGAAAGCAAGTGCTGGTCATCAGATACAGGCCACCAGTGCCCCAGTCGCCGAAGATGACGATTGGGAGACCGATCCAGATTTTATTAACGATGTGAATGAGCAAGAGCAGCGCTGGGGATCGAAGACGATCGATGGCAGTGGCCGCACAGCGGGCGCCATTGAGTGAGTCATTATCGCTGTTTAGCTGGAAATTTCGAGTTCATTGTTTTCATTAATGCACTTTCTGTGTTCCTTCGCTTTGTTTACCACAATGAACAGCATGGACAAGTTGCGCGAGGAGACTGAACGCTCGGACTTGGACAAGAAGAAGCAATTATTAAAGGATCAGAATGCTGGCTACGGCTACGGTGGCAAGTTCGGTGTGGAAAAGGATCGCATGGACAAGTCAGCGGTGGGCCACGACTACCAGGAGAAGGTGGCCAAGCATGCCTCGCAGAAGGACTACAGCGATGGTTTCGGTGGTAAATTTGGTGTGCAATCGAATCGTGTGGACAAATCAGCGGTCGGTTGGGATCACATCGAGAAGGTGGAGAAGCACGCCTCGCAAAAGGATTACTCATCGGGCTTTGGTGGTAAATTCGGTGTACAATCGGATCGTGTGGATAAATCGGCCGTCGGCTGGGACCACATCGAAAAGGTCGAGAAACACGAGTCACAGAAGGGTAAGCTTTGGGCATTCTAATGACTCATCATCGCTATAGCCACGATTCTTTGTTGTAGATTATTCCAAGGGATTTGGCGGTAAGTTCGGTGTGCAGGAGGATCGCAAGGACAAATCGGCGGTGGGATGGGATCACAAAGAGGCGCCACAAAAGCACGCCAGCCAGGCGGATCACAAGGTGAAGCCAGTCATTGAGGGTGCCAAGCCCTCGAATCTGCGCGCCAAGTTCGAGAATTTGGCCAAGAACTCCGAGGAGGAATCGCGCAAGCGATCCGAGGAGCAGAAACGTTTGCGCGAGGCCAAGGATAAGCGGGATCGGGAGGAGGCAGCCAAGCAGACGGTTGCGGAAAATACGCCCCGAACATCGACTGAAACGCCGCCACCGAAGGGCAGTCGGGCGGCCATTCAGACAGGCCGAGCTGGAGGCATTGGCAATGCCATTAGTGCTTTCAATCAAATGCAATCCCCCGTCTCTGAGACACCGCCGGCACGCAAGGAACCCATTGTCATTCCCAAAGCACTGCCAGCCAAGGTGGAAGTGGCAGACGAACCCCAACCAGAGACGCCAGCACCCGTAGCCGCTGCCGTGCCTGCCCCAGCACCAGCGCCTGTCGTGGTCAAAGAGGCGGCACCCGCGGCCAAGGTCATTGCGAGGCCGCCAGATGTTGTGCCTCAGATTGAGGTGGAGACCGTGGACACACCGCCCAGAAGTGAACCCACATCCCCAGCGCATGAGCCAACGCCTCAGGTGCAACGTGAGCCCGAACCGAAGCCGGAACCTGAGCCAGAGCCTGTGGAGGAGCCGCTGTATCAAAATCAGGCAGAGATTAAGGCTGCCTCGCCACAGCCACCGGCAGCTTCTCCTCTGCCACCAGCAACGAATGGAGCCACGCCTGAGCCTGCCCAAGCAGGTGCTGTTGCTCAAACCCTCGAGGAGGCCATATATGCCAACTCGGACAATCTTGCCGATTACCTGGAGGACACTAGTATCCATGCACTGGCGCTCTTCGACTACCAGGCAGCCGATGATGATGAGATTTCGTTCGATCCTGATGATTTGATCACGCATATCGAAAAGATCGATGATGGATGGTGGCGGGGATTGTGCAAGAATCGTTATGGCCTCTTTCCGGCCAACTATGTGCAGGTTGTTGAACAAAATTCCTAAGTTCAAGAAACAAAAAGAAATGCTTCCGTTTGAAATTCACGATAGAACAAAAATCAAATTGTATTTACTTTAATTTACTTTACTAACCGAACAACAAATAATACTAATGTTTGACTATAAAATCGATTCACAATTCGCTACTAACCCAGATACTCCCCTCCCCATTATGTGTCCCATTTTGTGTGCAACGAACTGCTAGAGATTGAAATTATTATTGTAATTTGTTATGCTAGCACAACCATTCATGGTATTCCATACATGTATACATATATTTGATATATCATTTTACAACATCGAACCCATTTTACATTCTTTTGTATCGTTTATTAGTAGATTTTTTCAAAGAAAAATGCTATGCCAAATTTTATTTATGTTTATGTGCAAAACATTTTATCATTATTCATTTGATGTTTTACTATACTTATGAAGTTTTTGACGTGTGTCAAAGGAACGATTTTTGCTCTTTTAAATTGTATAAAGTCTACGGAATGTTTCCCATGTCAGGTAAAATCTAATGTTAAAGACAGTCAACAACCAGAAAAGTCTGCTCTTTTGATAAATAAATAAATACTTAATAAAGTTTATCAATAGCGAATATCACGGGATTACTTAAAGGCATTTTACAGACTGCATTTCTAATGTGGGTTAGGGCAGGGCTGTGCCTTTCCTTATCTTTTTGCTGTAAGTACTTTAAGGGACACTCACAGTTTGCTGTTCGTGTTGTTCTGTAATGAATCATATCAGTTATGGTGCACTGGCGGCTGGACAAAGGGAATCAGAAGTTTGCATTGTGCTGATTAGTCACTTTTTTTTTTGTTAAGAGCAAGCCATATTTCCATAGCATTTAGCTTATCACAAATATTGGCGTCGGGATCGCAATCGTAAGAAATGTCAGACCAAAATCAAAAATCAGGCTGCCGATAAAATTGATTTATAAATTGATTTTTTTTTTGCTTTTAGAGGGTATTACGATAAAGTGTGCGTGTTGTTGGCAACGTTGGAAATACTACACGGAGATTGTCTGTCAAGTTAAGTGATTGTTTGGGGCAGGGGCAGGGACAGGGTCTAAATCTCGTAATCACATGAGCGTAAATTAACGATAAACCTGTGGTTAATGATAACAGAATAGTTTCAGTACGTAATGGGGCGTGGGCATGTATCTGTTGAGGGTCCTGAGGTATTATCAAAACATCCCACATCAAAAAAATCGCTGCGGACAGCTGTGGTGGGCACGGCACGGCACGTTCCCTGGCCTTGCCCTCTCTCTTTCTCTCTGTCTGTCCATCGGGGCTGTAATCAGCAAAACATAAGCCTCGCGAGCGAGCCAGTGGGAGAGGAGAGGAAGAATACAGTATTTCGAATAAATAGCGGCTACAGTTAAGCGACAGCATTCGTCATTCAGCGGTGATCGTGTGGAGCGGAGTCAGGGCGCGCAACGTTCGTTTTGAAACGGCAGAGTGTTTGAAACGATAAGGTACTAAACTGGAGCTGCCACATGGCATGAAAAGTACCCCAAAACAGTAGTTGTGTGAGTGTGTGTGTGAGAGGATACAATAAGAACTTCCAAGCAGTATTATTTGCCGCGGTTCCACTCAAGTGGTTCATCTGTTTAAATTGAGCGGGGCTCAGTTCGTTCACTCATCACCCAGGATTTAGGGTATATCAGTATATAATGGTATATTTCCGTAATTTGTTGGTACATTGCGGTATATTTTATCGATAATTCCGCGGTCACACTGAAGCAGCTGGTTGCAAGAATATATGTTATTAAACAAAAAGAGACCGCGGAACGGAATAAGGGGAGGCAGGCATAAAAAACGAAACTGCATGTCACGTCGTTGGTGTGGTGGCCGCCAGATACTCGTCAATTGCCGTTAAATAAGTCAACAATTGGAAGCTGAGACAGACTTCTCCCACTGGCACTGACTGTGCTGCTTGCTTCTGCTTCTGTTGGTGTTCAACGTCACCGAATTTGTAAATTGTTCCACGAGCGGGTCTTACGGAATGAGTGAAATGTTCATAAAATGCATATAAGTGTTGTATCGTCTTCAGTTTGTGCTCTTTTTGTGTGTGTGATATAATAAAGCAAATACAACGGCTTTAATTATTTATCAGACCAATACGTTAATTTTCGCCGCTGCCATCCCATCCATCCTGTTGCAAGTAAGCTAAATAGTGTTGAAATTAAAACCAATTATCTGCTATGAAGTGGTGTTAACCTGAAATATTCAATAATTTACATTATGCTTATCTTTTTGGCCATCATCTCTCTCGATTTTTTATGTTCGCGTGAACCAAATAGTGTGAGTGTGCCCCGTGTGTCTGTGTGTGCGTGTGTGAGTGCGCACGCAGGTGTGTGCCAATAACAAAACGTGGAGCCCAAGGTTTATTTTGGGCAGGGTGAGGTTTTTCAAACTCTCTTTTGATCTTTCTTTGGGGAGACATTACCTTATCAACGCTCAACCTTATTGAGGCTCTAAAACAATTGTTTTTCTGTGATAAGAAAACGTCTTTTAAAATGGTAATTCCTCAACAATAGCGCAAAAATGTTCCCAGTGCCTGTGCAATCGTGTTCAAAACTAGCTCTCGCATTTTAATTTAAGAACCTGCAACGAATTCTAAACGTAAACCGAATAATTACAGTTTACAAAAAAAGTAGTTAACACATGTTGGTGGGAAATTGCTGAATAGCTAAAGTAATTTATTTGTAGGTGTTATCATATTTACGCTTACATTGTTGTCGGGTGTTTTGTTGTCTGCGAAACATTTAATTGCTGATTTTTTAGCATTTTCCGCTGATTGAACAAATTGCTACGCAGTTTTTTTGAAATATTTTTGTTTTGGACAGCCAACAAATAACAGAAACTTTTATTTGGATGAGGACAAAGTCAAACACACAAAAAATACATAAACAATGAGAGCGGGAGATGTAGGGGACCGGCGTTAAAGATACACTTACATATTGATTGTGCCTGAGGCAGGCAGTAGATTTTAATATATTCAAAAGTCATATATTATTTTTACTATAAATTACTATAGCTAGAAAGTATGGTTGTTTTTTCCTAAGAAACCACAGGGCAGCAGCAAGAGCTTCATACGCATAACTGGCAAAATCATTACACCCGTCTGGAAGGGTATACAAATATGGAAAATTCAATTGATGTGGCCTTTAATGTAGTGGATTTCTTTGTTTATTTCGGGCATACCAGAGTATTTCTTTTGCAGTAATCAGAATTTATGACTTGTGATATGTACAATCGAGCAACTAGCAACTTTTTAGATCAAAAAATATTAATTTCCGCTTGCCGAACACGTAGCTAAAATTGATATACAATAAAAGTGCATATCATATCAAAATATTTGTACTATACTCATAATATTGAGTGGTACCATGGCATGTGGAGGAGCCACGCACATCTGGTTAAACAGAAGCGATTAAATAAATGCTGTGACAAAAACACGTATTCCAATGAACCAGACAACGCAGCTGAAACAGTTGTATTCGTTACAATTAACCTCTAAATCTTGACCATAGATTCGAAGCCAATTGGCCATTAATGGCGATATCTAAATGTGATCAAACTCTGTGTATAGTAAGGCCTCTACATAATTAGACATCTACCGATGCACTCCGTGCCTTTGTCTTGCTCTGTCCGTCACCAATGAGGCGATGTGGAAAGCAGCAGCAACTGCAGAGCAGAGGCAGAGATAGAGGCAGTGGAGGCAGCCAGCCAGGCGAGAGTGCCTGTCAAGGTGAACCAGCTGATGGTATTTCCAACCTGCCTGCAGGGAACAATATCTTTTGAAGAGCTCTCCATAATACTGTTATGTATTGTACTTGTGTACTGCACTTGTAATCAGTTTTTATTAGATCAACAAATGCACAGAGTTATATGCGGGTCAATATTCGCTAAATTGCAAAATCAAACAAAATTACGGACTCGAAATGAATTTACAGACTCTCTTAGAAATGATTCACAAGCCCTGTTTGTGTGTGTGAGGCTTTGGTGTTATTTCCTCATCCGTACATGCCATATAAACATGTATATTATTATATACTTATATTACAGTAATACTGTAGCAGGCGTTATCAATTAGACCAACCAAATGACTGTCAAACTACAAGTAAAAAACCCCCATACATACATATGTATATTTATTTTTTATTCCGGGAAATTGTTATACTTTTTGGATGCTCATTTTTAGCACTGCCCCCAAAAAATGAGACATAGAATATGGCTGCTGTTATGGCTGCAGACATCACGCACTTAGATAATTATATTTTATAACTTTTATTGTTTGTTTTTTGCATTATGATAATGCTAATTGAGGCACAGATCAGGCAGACAGACACACAAACAGACAGATGCTTAATTAAATGGAAATTGTGTGAATGGCAGGTGCAACAATCACACAAATTGAATACGAGTATAGTCGTAGTCGTGTGTATAATTAAGCATAGAGCAATTGATTGACAGTCAAAGCAAACAATCCAAACAGAACGTAACAATAGATTCGTGTCCATATATAAATAAACTAGTTAAATGTATATATTCTTGTCAACCTCTTCCACAGCATGTCTTCGAATGAGGCCTATCACAAGAACGTTGAGCCGGGTGCCGGTGGCGATGGTCCCAGCGGTTCGAGTGGGAGTAATGGAGGAACAGCAGGAGGCAGCCATAGCAATCAATTGCACCATCAGCAGATACTCAATGAAACCACATATCTGAAACCCGCCGCCAAGCAAGCCTATTTCAGCGATGAAAAGGTCCTCATACCCGAAGATGATCACACAAGTGTAAGTCTTCAAAGTCTCTCTCCTAAGTCCTAACTATTGATAAAAGAAAATCAAACTAGAACTAACATGACTTGACCTTCCCCTTGCAGATGGGTTTCAGCTTTCGCAAGCTGTGGGCCTTCACGGGACCCGGTTTTCTCATGTCGATTGCATATCTAGATCCCGGCAACATCGAATCCGATTTGCAGTCGGGCGCCGCTGCCAAGTACAAAATCTTGTGGGTCTTGCTATGGGCCACCGTCTTGGGTCTGCTCATGCAACGCTTGGCTGCAAGGTGAGTGGCTGAGCGCTCTCTCGCTCTCTCGCTCTCCCTCTTGGAAAGTGTCTAATTTATAATCATTAAATTTGTGTGCAGGCTGGGTGTGGTAACGGGCTTGCATCTGGCTGAAATGTGCTATCGCCAGTACAAGCGTTTGCCGCGTTGGATACTCTGGATCATGATTGAGATCGCCATCATTGGATCCGATATGCAGGAGGTCATTGGCACGGCCATTGCCATCTATCTGCTATCGAATAAAGCGTAAGTTGTGCTAATGCAGCATGAGGATTCTTATATGTAATTCCCCTTCTTTTTGGCAGTGTGCCTTTGTGGGGAGGCGTGCTGATCACCATTGTCGACACGTTTACGTTCCTCTTTCTGGATAAATACGGTTTGCGTAAGCTGGAGTTCCTATTTGGGTTCCTCATCACAATCATGGCTGTCACATTTGGCTATGAGGTAAGCCCCCAAAACAAAAAGCCCCTAAATTCTAAGTAGATTTATTCAAAATAGCCCAAAAGTTCTCCTGGAGACACTCAATTGCCTGTCGGGCGTGAACATAATAAAATGTTTAAACAATTGCGATAAACACAGAGGCAGTAAAAAGGAGAAGAAAAAAACTAAATTGTTTGTGTGCTGTTTTAGCGCTTTTGCCTAAAGCCATTGTCACGGAATTTGCAAATTACCTCAGTTCGCGGGGCGTTTTTTTCGTGCTATTGATTGGAGCAGCCACCCATCAAACGGAAGCCCTTAAAACGAACCTATGCACACATTCAGAGACCCAGAGACATATTTACTACGCAGATAAAGATAATAAGTAATTGTACTTGAGTCGTCTGTCCAGCAGAAACCCCCGCAGATGATTAGATAAGCTTGCACTTGCACATTTCATTCCATATGGCAGATGTGGAAGCACATGATGCTGCCCGGATATGACAAACAATACCACATGGGAGACAAAACAATTACAGGCCTTATCTGTTTGTTGTACAAGCCAAAATATTGTACGAGTTTGTATGCTTATCCATGGGGAGTTTTTTTCTTCCATATCAAGAAGCAAATAATGAGCAAACACTTTGGACATGTTGGGGGAATTTTCTATGGGTAAAGCAGTAACTAATCCTTACGTTTTGTTGCCAATCCTTTTAGTACATTGTCTCGGCACCCAATCAAGTGGAGGTACTCGAGGGTATGTTTGTGCCCTGGTGCTCCGACTGCAACTCAAATGTTTTGCTACAGGCAGTGGGTGTTGTCGGAGCTGTCATCATGCCACACAATCTCTACTTGCACTCGGCTCTGGTCAAGGTAAGTTTTTATTTAAATATCTGAAGAAACGTAATTAATGGAGCTTTTCCTTTACAGTCCCGCGATATTGATCGTCGCCAGCCCAAGAAAGTGAGCGAAGCGAATTTCTACTTCTTCATTGAGGCCTCTGTGGCTCTATTTGTGTCGTTCATCATTAACCTCTTTGTGGTGTCCGTGTTTGCCCATGGCATGTATGGCAAGACCAATAAGGATGTGGTAAGTGGGAAAAACTTCCTCCCTATCTTAGGCACTTAATCATTCGATTTATTTTGCTAGCTCGATATCTGCACTAACAAATCAATGTACGCGGATGCCCTGGTGTCGTTTGTGGACAACCAGAATGGCACAGCCATCATCGATGCGGATCTGTACAAGGGCGGACTCTTTCTGGGCTGCACTTTCGGTGCAGTGGCCATGTACATTTGGGGTGTGGGCATACTGGCCGCTGGCCAGAGCTCCACCATGACTGGCACCTATGCGGGTCAGTTCTCGATGGAGGGTTTCCTCAATCTGCAGTGGCCGCGCTGGTGTCGCGTGCTGGTCACGCGCTGCATTGCCATCATACCGACCTTCTGCCTGGCCATGTTCAGCCAAATGGAAGATCTAACCAACATGAATGACATTCTGAACGCGGTGATGTCGCTACAGTTGCCCTTCGCTGCAATACCCACCATAGCGTTCACCTCATGTGCGGCCATTATGGGAGAGTTTGTCAACGGATTGTGAGTGCTGCTACGCTTTAACCTTGCTCTTTGGTTTATTTCATTCTTTTCTGTACTTGCAGGGGTAACAAAATCGTTTCTATATGTCTCACGATTGTGGTTATTGGCGTCAATTTGTACTTTGTGATTGTGCAAGTGGAGAACATGCAGATCGAAGGCGGTCTGCTGGCTTTAGTTTGTGAGTAGAACTCGTAAATCTTTCTTCACTCTGAACTTACTGAACTAATGTTTGCCTTTCTTCCTCTCTCTTTTTTTGTGGATTTGCAGGCATATTTGCCATTCTATATATACTATTTAATTTATATCTTGTGATACACATGGCCGCCTGCATGGGCAATCAGCGTCTGATGAATAGTCGGGTGAGTACTCCACACAACAGGGCGGGCGGCACTTATCAATTAAGAAATCACAAATCACGCATCGCCAGATATCGCACATCAAACTGGCGGTCTGACATTATCAAATTACGTGACTCTGAACACCAGTTGATGGTTTTTCGAGGCTTAGTTGTGGGGCTTATGCCGTGTTGTTGGGGCAGTCCACTTCCATCTACTGTTACTAAATGATATTCTCTCTATCTATCTTTGTATGTTTTACAGTGGGTGCAGCGTTTTGTGTTGCCTAGCCAGAACAGCTTTTCGATAAAGAATGCCAACTCAACGTATGCCAGGTATGTCCAAGAATTATTTTCACCAAAATCTCGACGCACACCCAACACGCACCGATGCACACTCCACTTCACTTCACACTCTCTCTGTATCTATCTCTCTAGAGATAGGGGCTCTAAACTAACCTTTCAGTTAACCATTTGAACTGCACTGAACTACTCCTTCGAATTGGCTTGAACTATTTCAAATTTAACTCTTCCTTACTGCTAACTAAACTCTTCTATGAATCGTTCATCTGGTTAAGAACTTTCAACAATTGAAACTCTCTCTCTCTCTTCTTTCGACTCTTCACAGTGATGTAACTTTAGTTGTAGGCGAATCAGCTACTAACAAAACGGTGAAAGGTCTTGAGACCGTTTCGGAGAAGGTTCCTAACTGAATCATCCTTGGTGACTCATTATGGCTAACCCTCCCACAGCCTACACACACACGCACACACTAACTACCTACCTACCCTTGTGATATTAACACTAAATCACACGCTTAACAACACTAACAAGTACCTAATAGGGCTCTACAACACTCTAGAATTTACGAGTACTCGTATAAGGCATGTCTTTAGGGGATCTACGTTTGTACATTCAGCATTTACCACCCCATCCACTGTGGGTTCCTATAGATAGTAAGAAATATTAAGAAATAATACTGGTAAGTTTTCACTGATTGCTTTATCAAGCATTGTGGGGTATTATGTACTTTCTAAGGCTTTTTGGACGCTTAGCACGTTGAATAAAGTTTTGCATTTATGGCTGCGAATTACCTGGAAATGTCTTTAAATTTATTGTTGATTGGTCTCGGCTTTAAGTAGTAAGCGGAGCCCATTCTAAACCTGGAAACACTGCTTTTGGGAAGAAGGATGGCGAGTCTATAGTGGATGACCAAAGAACCTGAAGGAAGAAAAACTGGAGTTTATACACCTTCCATGCCAAAAACAATTCCTATAATATTTAAGTTTTAGATTAGTTTTAGCTCTAGTCATCAACGGATTAGTTTTCATTGGAGGGTTTCTGGTTTGTTGGTTGGTTGGTTGGTTCAAGGGCTATCCAAAAGCACAGTGGGCGTGGCACCCTCAACTATAAAAATTAACCACACAAATTTAATTCAAATAAAACTAAAAATAAAATAATTTTTTTAGATTTTCAAAATTTATTTATTATATTTACGCTCAGCCCCGGCAGCCCTGTTTTCTCTGTATATGTGTTTTGTGTTCTATCACTGTCTCTCTGTTCTCTCTCTCTTCATGTACTGTCTTATACTACACCCCACTCTTATACTCTGTGTCTACTACTGATACCGGATTGATTGATGTTTCCCATTCATTTTGTGGCTAATTGAAATGTACAAAAAAAATATTCCAAATTGACACACACAAACCAAACAAACACCCACACGAACAACAAAATTTGTATAATCTATTTATGTGGAAATGGATTTTTTGGCATTGATACAAAACAATGAGAAAACGTTTTTCAAAATTATTATTGAATTTCCAAAGAATGGGCCAAAATATGCAAAATTTCAATGCAACATAAAAATAGAAAGAAACGAAAAAGAAAAATTATAAAAATGAATAGCACTTGATTTTTGGATCGCTTTGAGAACGCGTGCCGTAGGAAATTCAATTAAAAATCCATTTTTGATTTCCCGAAAATGCTGCTGCTGCTGGCCAAAATCTGATTTTCTCTCTTTGTTTGGGGTCTCGCATCGACATCTTCAACTCTGGATCGGACCTTGTACATATTGTACACATCCATAAATATAGCGAGCTGACACTTAACGATAATGGAATCTCAAGAAACTCGATACAGAATCAGAATCTACCCCAACGAAGCCAACTAAGATAGTCTTAAGATCCTCCAATTACCCCTTCTCATTTTAAAGAAATTAGTTTTGCACTCTTCTACTGTATGTAAATGTTGTAAAGAATTTATGCTCCTACTCTATAAGTATTAGATGTTCTTTTAATCTTTATGTAGCTCTATTTATTAGACAAATTTTGTACGTATTACTCTACTGAACACATTTGGTTGATATTAAACACTTTTGTATAAACCTATCTGTATGCCTGCTGTACTTGATAATAGTGTATCTATGTATCTATATCTATGTCTGTATTTATTAACTGTAGAAAGAAATAAATATTACATATATTTTCCACTCCTATTGCCAGATAATAATAAATACGATATTCGTTTTAGTGTTTCTTCTTTTGCCTTTGTTATTAACTTTTAATTGTTTCTCTCTGTGTTATCTGTGATATCTTTCTTGTGGGAGTTGTTGTTTGAATTTCTATGTTTTTTCTAACTAGAATATTTTTGTGGGGTTTTTAATGAAAGTTATGGCGGACGAAGTGTACGTATATCTATTGTAGAGATTTGTGTAGATAAATAAATAATATATCTAAATAAATGTAGAGCTTGGAAAGTAAATGTTGATCTATTGTTATCTACAATATCTTAAGAGCAATCTTTAGAGTACAAAAAACCTTTAAGAGACATACAAATTATGTAGAAGAATAAATTATGTGTGTAATTGATGTACTATATATTTATGATCTATTATGGCGATCGATTGATAGACAGATAGAACTATCGTTATATTAATCGATACTAACAAAAAAAGGTTGCATTTTGCTTAGTCGAATAGTCGGGAGGATCTGGCTATAAGAATCCATTGAAAGGTGTACAAGAATTGATGCTTCTGTGCATTAAAACATGCATAAAAGATAAATAAATAGCAGCAATCCATAAGGATCTGGATTTGCTGCAAAATATGTGAGCCATAGTTGAAAAACATTGGTAAATAAATAAAAAGTTAGTTACAAAACTTCGCACACATTTGATCAGCTGAGACCATTTTCTACCACAATTCTTTTATTTTTTGTTCCTTCAATGATAAATGAGAGAGATATGTAAATCACCTACCTACACTCATCTCACAGAGTCATTTCAAACTGCACTTACATCAATCATCAATCATCATTCACTTATCTGTCTGAATATCCTTTGCAGAATTGCGACGAGCGGCGACAACGAAGCGGATGTTATGGATGGCGAGGATGATGCGTAGCCATTACTGTGCTGCACTGATTCCGATGGCAGTGAGGAGGTTTGTTTCACCAACAGCAACAACAACGAATCCGGGTGCCCCAGCAGCAACGTAAACGGCGGCCCCGGTCACCATGTGGTCATCAGCTAGCATTGGCATTTGAATT
The DNA here is from genome assembly GCF_900245975.1 of Drosophila guanche. Lineage (NCBI taxonomy): Eukaryota > Metazoa > Arthropoda > Insecta > Diptera > Drosophilidae > Drosophila > Drosophila guanche. The sequence continues at coordinate 5,371,471 of NW_022995749.1, read as the reverse complement.
GGCATTCGTCTGCATGGAAGCAGCGGCAACAAACCACTCGACAATGGACACAATGTGGCAAAGTTCCCCTGGCGGACAGGCGGAATGGATTGGGTTGTATTGTGGCTTCGGGTATTATTTTCTAAAAAATGGTTCTCCAAGAGAACCGGGGATCAGTGTAAAACAATAACTAAATTTTACTTTTTAATGCATACCAAAAGAAAAGCAAAGCAAAAGTGCAAAAAAGAAAAGAAAAGATCAGCAAAGCACATCCATAACAGATCATCCATGTTAGAAATTGATCGCAAAAAACACTTTTTAATAATGCTAATAATCATAAAGTCTATTAATAATAGGGCTGTGAAATTTACTGAGCGTATATCGAAGCACATGTATTGTCTACTTAATCGTGTGTGTGTGAAAATTTGTCTATAGAAATTGCATAAATTTGTGGAACCTTTGTGGAGAGCAAAAGCAATTAATGTATTTCGTATTCCTTATTTATTTTATACTGTTTTACTTAAGAACTCTCTTTCTCTTTATGCAATGTTGCAAAACCTTAGTCTCCTAGCTAGTTCATTCATTACAAACAAATATATTTCAAAAATTGTTGTGTACAAAATTCACTATAAATAATAAACATTGTATTCTATTAAATGTGTATATTTTGCGATTTTTGGGTAACAGTTTGTGGACAGGAATTTAAACAGGAATTTATGCATGAAGATTACAGAAATTACATCACAAAATTGGGCGGTTACCTAAGCTTCTGTTTAGGCTTGGCCACAATCAACAAAGTATTCCACGTAACCGACACTTAATAGCTTATAGTTTAACTTATAGTTTAGCTAACATTTTAATTAATGAATGCGAAAAGCCCCAACCTTTAATGGGATTGAAACAATCACTTGAATAGCCGCATCCAATTTGTGTTTGAATGGATGCAGAGCTTAGGGTAGCTATAAAAGGGGTTGGCTGGCTAGTTGCCAGCTCATCCATTAATTAGCCGACAACAAGAACGAATCGTAATGAGGTTTACAATATTCATGGGATGTCTAGCGCTAGTTTGGGGACAGCTGCGTACGTTTTAAGAGACCTACAGGAGACTCTAATCAAATTGTATAATTTATAGCTCCAGATATAGAGAAGTGTCAAGCTGGCGATGCCATCTGCATTGCAAAAACCATCACCCACATCTTGCAGTCCTATTCCAAGGGAATACCCGCCATAGGACTCGATGCCGTCGATGCAATTAGCTTTGAGAACGTCATCGTTAGCCGGAAAGAATCCTCAAAGTTGGACCTTATGTTTCACACCCTCACTGTGAGAGGCTTTGAGAACACGACAGTGCTGGATGCCAAGGGTTTCGATGGAGATTCGATGCCGAGAGTCTTCGAACTGAGCGCCTTTACACCTCTACTACGACTCGAGGGGGAATACGAGACCCAAGGCATACTCCTAACGATGCCCATACAGGGTCGTGGACAGGCGTTGGTGGAACTTAAGGATTGCCAGTTCCGCTGCAAGGTGAGGGTTGTGGAGGAGCATCGTTTGGATGGCAAACGTTACATGGAAATTCCAAAAGTGAAGTGTTTGGTGGATGTTCAAAGGTAAGAAAAGATTTGTAATCAGTTCCGGCAGCTCATTGGTGTCTCATATTATCAGCATGCACATCAACTTTGAGAATTTGTTCAACAACAAGCAACTGAGTGACACCGTAAATGAATTGGCCAACAATAATTGGTTGGAAATTTGGAAAACACTGCGAAAAGGCATCAATTCGGCGCTGGATCAGGTGGCCGGAACAATACTCAGAAGAGTGGCGAATAAAGTGTCTTATGATGATTTCTATCAGTTGTAAAATATATTTATTAGAGGTACATACTTGAATATACTTTGCTTTAACTTTGGGGATCTGGGATGGTATGTGCCTGGAAGTTATAGATTTTTTCCTGCAACACAGCTACCTGTAATGATAGACTTCGATTGAAGAATGCTGCGAGTATTACTGGTTGCAGCTTAATCCAGATTAATGTGTGTATTTTATTACGTGGCATGGGTTAAAGCTCAAAGTGGGCAAAGCTTTTGCAATGATAACTTACTGAAAATTATATATCTATCTATCCATCTATATAGTATTTATATCGAGAACTTGTTATGATAATGGCAGCTGGTTTTGTATTTCCTCATAAATGTTTTTCTCGCTGTAAAGGCAAAACGTTTCTACACGATCCAAGTAGTTGCCCATCGGCTATGCAAGTGATTTGGTTACGTTTTCGGGTGCGGACGGTTAAGAGAGCTTGAAAAGATGCATTGCCTGCCCTGTATACTCTGGATCATCGTGGAGTTCTTTGTCGGCTTGCAATGCCAAACATTTCGTGAGTAGGCCGCAGTCACTTTCCGGTGGAACATCCTACTGAAAATCCTTTTCTCTGTGCAGCTGAAAAGGTGCAGAAATGTCATTATGGAGATGGCAAGTGCCTGGCAGAGTCGGCCAATGCTCTGATACGTAATTATCCCAAGGGCATACCCGAGATCAACCTCAAGCCCTTCGATGTGGTGTCTGTGAAGGATTGGTTGCTGGTCAACGATTCACAGGTGGGCGGTGCCTGGTACTACTTTCTGCTGTACAATCAAATAAATCTTGGCTTCGAGAACACCACCATCACCGAGATCAAAGGCTTCGATCGGGATCCCACCAAATCCAAGATAGAGATCCGTGGCAAGATACCCAGATTGGTATACAAGGGCAAGTACCAGGCCAAGGGTCGCATGCTCTGGTTTGTGGACATCAATTCCCAAGGCGATTCCAATTCGGATTTCCTCAACTTTCGCTTCGATCTGACGCTGAAAGTGCGCACCGAATACAGGAACAACAAGCGATACTTGAAGATATATGAACTGGTGCCCAACATACGACTGGATCGGTGAGTAAAAGTTATCCAAGGGAGCTAAGTCGTGTTTCATTTGATAATTTCTGATAATAGCTGGATCCAGTGGATGGACGACTTCTTTCCGGATAACTTTGACATGACCATAGCCATTAATAATCTATTTAATCGGAATTGGGTTGAGTTCTGGAACGAGTTGGAGCCGAGTATATTGCGTCTGTTCGAAACGGTGTTCCTGGGAATGATTGAAGATCTGTCCTACAACATACCCTACGATGATCTCTTCCTAGCCGATGCAGAGTCCGTTTAGATATTAAGCTATACAATCGGGTATATAATTCCCCGTGTATTAAACTGTTTGTGACATTAAAGGCAAGTGAAAAATGTCCAACCGAATACCAAAGAAACAAGTTGCATGCCTGATTCATATATTTTTTTGTTCGCTTCCACCCCACGGATTATCGGGAAAGCTCAACTCTGTACATATGTTGATGGGGGGTCGTTTTGTCTGTATGTAAACTGGTTCTAGACTGAATGCACAATCCTATTAAGTTTGTCGGCCTTATATAACTTCTATCTATTACCATTATATTGTAATTTTATTCGCTGATCAACCGCTGTGGCCAGCAGTCTACAGTCTAGAGTAGAGAGTTAAAATGCGTTCCATTTACAGCAAAGTAGTTCTAAGCCTACAACTAATCATAGTCTATCGATGCCAAGCAATGAGTGTGTATTTTGTGTATGATAAAACTAAAACTTTTCCTATCTGAAGCTTGTATCCAATTCTCTCTCTGAGATTTAACCCAGGATATACAAAGATGCCGCTTTGGGGACACCGATTGCCTCATCGAGAGCATGAACAGCATCATCAAGAGATATCCCAAAGGCATACCATCAATCGGCATGAAACCCATCGATGTGGTGGACATAATGGACTCGCAAATATGGAATAATGCACAGAGGGGTCCCGTCTGGTTCATGTTCAAGATGTTCGATCAGGTCAACTATGGCTTTGAGAATACAACAATCACAAAGGTTAGGGGCTTTGATAAGAATCCAACCACATCGCATATTGAGATACTCGGCGAGATTCCAAGCCTTATACACAAGGGCATGTACACGGCTGTTGGAAAGTTGCTGTTCATTCAAATGAATGCAACTGGAGAATTCATATCGGATTTTCAGAATTTTAAATTCACCCTCAAGCTTAAAGTATTGCTGGAATATCGAAACAATAAGCGCTACTTGAAGATGTACGAACTGGTGCCACGCGTGAGTTTGGAACGGTAAGAAAAGACAATATTTCGATCTGTATAAATCAGTGATTGAAAATACTTTCAGTTGGATTATCTGGCTGGATGAATTCTTTCAAGAGAACACCGATCTAACAATACTCGTGAATCAGGTGTTCAATGCTCATTGGGTGGAGTTTTGGAATGAGCTGGAGCCCTCGATTCTAAGGGTATTTCGGAGTGTTTTCACTCGCATGATAGAGGATATATTCGAAAAGGTTTCCTATGATGATTTGTTCCTCAATTAAATAGACTTTCTAGTACGTGAAAATATGTCATTCTTTATGTTAGATAATTATTTTGTATTATATTAAAACAAATCAAAAAACAAACGAAAATGCTAATATTGCAAGTAGTACGAGTAGGTAGAGCTTTCGACCGGTTCTCTAAGCATAGTCCAAGCAGCTCATAACTAAGTTCTAGTTAAACGTACAATTCACATTGTAAACGACTGCTGAATGTGCTGGAAGTGAATCAATTGGCTCTATATAAGAGAATGCGTGATATAATCATCTTTGTGCTGTGCCTGCAGTTCATCAGATCATTGCAGGGTCAAATATTACGTAGGTAACGGGAACTTTTTATTTAATTCGATCAATTACTCACTTTTTGTGATTGTCCTGCAGCAAAGGATATACCAAAATGCCGCTTCGGTGACTCGGAGTGCATTGTGGACTCAATGAACAAGATAATACGACGCTATCCGAGGGGAATACCCGCATTGGGCATGAAGCCCATCGATGTGGTGGATATTCGCAACTCAAAGTTCTGGGACAATCCGAAAGTGGGCGCCTTCTGGCTGCAGTTCAATCTCTTCGATCAGGTGAACTATGGCTTTGAGAACACAACGATCACAAAGGTCAAGGGCTTCACCAAGAATCCCACAACCAGTCTGATGGAAATACACGGCCGGATACCGAGTCTCATCCACAAGGGTCGCTACATGTCTCAGGGTCGTGTATGGATTGTGGAATTAAACTCCACGGGCGAACAGCTGTCGGATTTTCAGAATTTTCGATTCGTACTCAAGCTAAAGGTGATCATGGAGTATCGGAATAATAAGAGATATTTGAAGATATACCAACTGAATCCCATTGTCAATATGGATCGGTAAGCTATCTAATTTTACTCCTAAACAATGGTAATCTTCACATTGATTTGCAGTTGGGTCTTCTGGCTGGATAATTTCTTTGAGGAGAACACAGACATGACGATTGCCATTAATCAGGTTTTCAATCAGCATTGGGTGGAATTCTGGAACGAGTTGGAGCCCACAAATTTGCGGATATTTGCGAGTGTTTTTCGTGATTTAATTGAGGATATTCTGCACAAAGTATCCTATGATGACATGTTCCTACCGGATGGCATAGAGACTCGCGTGAACGATTAAAATCGAATTAACACTCACACACAGACCAACATGTGCAATTGCATTTATTCTAGAGAAGGACAAATATTGAAACCGGTTTTGGGTCCATAGATTAGCAATGAATGTAGTAGCACCAGCCAGCCCGCTGATCACAATTCATGCTAGACAGACAATCGATTGTTATTTTGCAGTTGAGCTTCGACCAGTGCCAGAGCAGGTTCTAGTGTTTGAATATAATTAAGCCCACTATTCGTGACTAAAGTTAAGTCAACTACAAATATTCAATTGAAAAGTATGAACAAGCTGCTGGCAATCACTTGGCTGTGCTGCATCTGCATTGGTGCATCCCTTGCCGCGGAGCTACGTGCGTAAAAGACATTGATACAAAAAGGTTTAATCTTTTATTCATGGGAATATCAAATCAACATTTCCAGCTGAAGATATAGAAAAGTGTCGCTTTGGTGACTCCCCCTGCTTCGTGCGGACACTAAATGATCTGATCAAGCGATATCCGAAGGGCATTCCAGAGATTGGTCTGCCGCCGCTCGACAAGTACAGCTTTCCAGATACTTCCGTACTGGACTCGCCCCATCGTGGCCCCATCTGGATGACCTTTCACATGCGCGATAATGTGCACAAAGGCTTCAACAATGCCACAGTCACACATGTGGAGGGTTTCCTGCAGGATCCAACCAAGCAGCAGATTATACTCAAGGCTCGCCTGCCACGACTCGTCCACGATGCCACCTACGACATGCAGGGCAGATTTATGCTCTTTGTGATGAACACCACGGGCAAACTGCAGTCGGATTTCCAGAATTTTCGCCTAACTTTGACCATCAAAGTGATACTGGAGTATCGGAATAACAAGCGTTACTTGAAGATCTACGATATGGTGCCGGTCATTGACATCGCTCGGTAAGTGGTGGACAACAGGGAGGAGTACAGAACTGGGTTCTAATCCCTGAAATTTGCAGATGGATTGTTTGGTTCGATAACTTGTACAAGGAGAACGAGGATGTGACCATTGCCTTGAATAACTCCTTCAACAAGCACTGGCTGGAGTTCTGGAATGACTTGGAGCCCGCTCTGCTGAGATCCTTCTCCGCCGGCTTCACTGTACTGCTGAACACGGTCTTCGAGAAGGTCGCCTACGATGATATGTTTCTGCCGGATATTGATATACGAATTGGCTATAGAGACGATTAAATCGGAGTAGAAATATATCAAGGTTTATTCAGATTTTCCATATTTATGGTACTGCCCATCGGCTTGCAGTTCGTCGTAGAATATGTGATCGTTGTAGGACTCATCTCGGTGAAACATGTGCTGATATCCCTGCGTGCTGCTGCCACGCTTAAACTTGCGATGATCAGCCTTGAGTTTCACCAACTTCTGTCGGATGTGGGGTTGAGCCAGATGCTGCAAGGGTGAGGATTCCTCGTCCTCATCCTCAAGATCTCTCTGCTGCTGACGTTTCCTTCGACGATATGTTCTCCGCTTTGCTGGCGGTCGCAGCGGTCGCAGCACAATACGAAATGGCACCATTTGCAGCTTTTTCTTGGGCTGTGGCTTCTTCCTCCACATCCCTTTGTACTGGTCCACCACGCTGCACGTTTGCATGTCCTTGGGTTTGGGTATGCCAGCATCCAATTTGGGTGGACACTGCAGCACAAAGTAGAGCTTGCTCTTCTTGCTGCTGCTGCTACTTGGGCTCTCCTCAGTGTCCGCGTCCAGCAGTTGAGCTGCCGGCACCTTGTAGTAGGCAAACATGTTCCGCTCCACCACAATGGCCATGGCCGTAGGCGCTCCCGGCGGTGCGTTCAGCTGCTGCAGCAGTCCCAATGCCAATGCCAACTGCCACATGATTGCGGCTCAACTAGTAGTTGCCGCTGCAACAGGCAGCCCCATTGACAGTTTATAAGTCTGCGGCACTTTCAGGCTTGGCTGATTTCTTGCATAATTTGTGTGTGGTTTTGGTTTTGTGGTTTGGTTTTGCGGGGTGCAAGTTCAACGAACCACCAGGCCCATGGCACGCGACTGAGTCGGGGACCTTGTTCAATCGATTAGAAGTGGCAAAAACTTTACTTTAGTTTTGTAGCCGGAAGACATGCAATTATCTGTTGCTTGGCTCAACAGTTGAGAGTTTTTCTTTTCGTTTTTTACGGCCACGTGTTGCATTGCATGCGCCTGCGCTGTGGTTTGCCATTAAAAAAGGATATTTTTATAGCAAATTTGTAGTTTTTGCTTAGGGTTGGGTGAGATGTCTCCCCAACTTACCCCTGACCATCTGTTGCCATTGGAATGCAACAATTTCTGGCGTGATTGCAAGACATTTGCCAAAATCCAACAGAGCTATTTGTGGCCAGGTGTTTGACAGGCTTTTTAGGACCTGTAGGAGTTTTGTTTTTGCATGTTGCATGCCGTTTGGGCAATCAATTTTAGTATCTAATTGGAAGTTGAGCTATTTATTAAGAATTATTTAGGAGGTGTATATTTTTGTTCGTAGTTTAGAGTATTTAAGAAACCACATATAAGGTGAAGCTACTGTCACTCTATAACCACAGCTGTTCTCTTTCAAGAACCGTTAGTATGCATGAAAACAGCAACAACCAATTAGTGCTATCTATCCCTTTCTAGCACTTGTCGCACTGAGATGGCACCTCTCTTTCTGCGTCATATTGATTCTCACACATCCAATTCCTCACACACACACATGCAATCACAGCGAAGATTGCTGTTGCATTTACAGTTGCACTAGCAAACGAGCCGAGCCGAGGGAGCGCGTTGCGGGAGCACAGCACCGTGTGTGAGTATGGTCACATTGTTGTGATGAAATACAATTGCCGTGTAAATAGCTGTTAGTGGCGTTGCGAAAAAACAAAGTATTAAACACTAAACACTGAACACTAAACAAAACCAAGATGTGTTTATTGCACAAGAAACAACTGCATTATACAATTCAATTGATCATCCACTGTGTATTTCTGCAGCTTCAAGTCGAAAAAAATGTCGCTGTACAAACGTAGAGGGACGTCTAATTTGCAAATATCTTTAGAGACACTTTCCAAAAAACAAGTGTCACAACAAATGGATTTGAGTCCCCTTCACTACCATAAATCTAGCACTTAATCAATCAATTGGATGCGTGCAAATCGAAGCAACTTTATTCGCACTCAAAGCTGCACAAATGGCGTGCAATTTATCATCAAAGGCAGTCGGTGCAACAGGTCGCCACCAGCCGTGGCAACCAGGATAGCAACGAGCGTTATGGCACAGGGGAAAACAACAATTCCCCTAATAAACAGAGACCCAAAATCAACAACTGCATGGCAACGGGGTCCTGCCACGATCACTTTTCCAGCCAGCGGCAGACGCCAATTGCCGTTTAAAAAAATGTCGCACTCAGTCGCGTACCAACGCCGCAGGTAAGCAGTTGACATAAGGAAAAAGTAAAACTAGGGATAAACCTTGAAAAATTTAATAAAATATATATAAATATATAAAACATAATTAAAAACTTGAAATATAATTCGAAATACTCAGTGATTTAATTTTAACCACAAATGATAGTTATTTAATCAATTAATTTGCAAATTTGTGTTTCTTGCATGGAAAAATCTTAAATTTTCTGCCATTTTCGTGTTATGTAACGTGTGAAAATTGTTAAAAACTGCGGGAAAACTGGCTAAAAATGTGTGAAAACTATGCATAACTTTTAGATACTATTGTAGAATTCACCATGAAATCATATTGATTTGACAGATTTTATTGATTAGTTATATATAGTTGTTAGTGGTAACAAGGTCATCCAAACAATTGAACCTAAATATGCATGTGCACTTCCCCCCCACAGCAAAAACAACAACAACAACAGCAGCAGACAACCAGAATAACAACTGTAGAAAGCCCTCCCCCCAGAGAGTAACAAGCAGCACGCTGGCAGGAGCCATGGAACCATCCACGAGCGCCGAAGCCGCTGCTGCAGCGGCTGGGGGCGGACCGGATCCAAGGCTAGAGCTGATGGGCTCCTTTGTCATCAAGTCACTCAAACTGAAGCCGGAGAAATGGACGCGTGTCATCACGGTGGAGGAGCACAAGGGCATAATCAAAGAGTTCCTGGACAGAAATGTGCCCGTGGTACTCATCATTATACTGACGCCCGCCGCCCAACTGGTGCCGTCCACCACATTTCCGCTGTCGCAGCTTAAGAGCAAGGGAGTTTACTTCATTAAACGCTATGCTGAGCCTGTGCCACGCGAGGATTGTGGCAATTATATCATCTATGGGGATTTGGCCACGCGCACCATTGATCAACTGTCCGCCCTGGTGGAGGAGGTGCTCGTGCCGCTGCTCTCCAACGAGGATAACTACAGGAGCTGGCCCATTATGGTGGCACAGGATGTGCAGAAGCATGTGCACAGCCTCAAGAGCACCGTGCATCAGGTGAAGGGTCAGGTGAGCGGCGAAACCATACTGGCCATGCCCGTGGGCGTCGAGAAGATTGTGAAGGCGGCCAAGGAGCTGGTCGAGACGGAGCAGTGCCAGTTCGACTTGTATCTAAAGAGTGCCATCGAGGGTGTGGTAATCAAGTGGGCCACCCAGATCCATGAGGTCATCAAGGAGAGTCCCTCGAATGCCTTCGCCAATGGCCAGAATCCAACGCCACACACGGGTAAGTCAGTGCCGGCACCACACACATGTTTTGTGTCGGTTATTTTTGGCTCCTTCCATTTATTATTTATTGATAAAATTCAAGTTTCCAGATATCCTAGCAACCCCAAAAATTTGCATGTTCCATGTGGCTCATCCACACAAAGTTTCGTTTTTATTATCTGTTCACGAATGACATTTCATGTGCATGCAATATTTATTTCGTTGGTTTCTTATTATTGTACCAGAGGCTCAAAGGGTTTTTTTTTGGCCCATATGACATGTTGACTTTTGACGCAGGGCATGGACGTAGCTAAAGGATTGGCTGTGCCTAAAGCAGAAGCGATTTTTATGGTTTTAACTGGGAAAAATAGCGAAGAGTGCAGGCGGTATAATGGAAGTACAATGGATGAGAAGGTAGAAACAAATTTGGGCGCCAGAAGTACAGATGAAAGTAAGATTTGTAAGCAGAACTTTGATTTGGGACTAAAAAGATCTCAGATAGTACCTGATTTAATATAATTTTGCAGGATTGTTTGCAGGTCTTTAAGTCAATTAAACTATTCCGTTCTGCTTTCTAGTCTTTTCTCTTTTCTACAAAACTTCAATGACAAAACTTTCACAATTTCATTTATTTCTCATAAATATGAATTTATAAGCTTAACCATAAAACTTTACTCATCAAAACTCTCCTCTTCTCAACCCCCAAACAGAGTTTACATTTTGGAATAATCGCCTCAAGAATCTGTCATTTATCTACGACCAATTGCGCAATGAGCGCATTCGAGCCATGGCCCTGATACTGGAGTACTCGATGAGCGCCTACCATCCGTGCTTTCAGACCCTCTTCAAGAATGTCGTTACGGGTGAGTGGATGGATGTGCCTTTTGCATGCCAATCAGTAATTTGCATTTGATTGAAACCCAATCGTGATAGCTCTGGCAGAGGCAAAGGACATAACACTCTATTTGAATCCGCTAAAACGCCCGCTACAGCACCTGGAGGAGATTGATTTTGCCGAGTGCAAGCCTCTGCTCATACCATTCATGAATATTGTGTGCATTTTGTGGGGCAATTCGCGGTACTACTGCCAGTCGGCAAAGATCACAGTACTGCTACAGGAGATATGCAACTTGATTATACACCAGGTAAAGGCAAACGATAATAGTAAACGCTGATGCAATTAATTATTACCAATCTATTACAGGCCAAGAGATATTTGGATCCATCATCCATATTCCACAGCGACATTGATGAGGCCATGCAACGCCTTACGCTGTCCATACAGATCTTAAAATTCTTTCGGGAATTGTTTGACTATTATAAGGAACGTCTGGCAACATTCTTTACGGAGCCCGAGGAGCGGCCACCGATTTTATGGACTTTTCATCCAAATTCAGTTTTCAAGCGCTTTAATGCCTTTCTCGAGCGACTCACCACCATACAGTGGTAAGTGCAGTGGAATTTATGATTTACATTACTCTGAGCTCTATTCTACCCCTTTTGCAGGTTCTTTTTTACTGTGATTGAATTCCTGAAATTAGAGAAGGTCGAAATCGGTGGACTGCGTGGCCGACAGCTCAGCACACGCATCACAGATGTCTATGTGGAGTTTAATCAATATTTCACGGCGTTTGCCTCGAAGAGTTATGATGTGCTGGATCCGGATGATCATGAGTTTGATGAGGACTTTAAAGGCTTTCAAACACGCATCCTAGAGCTCGACATGAAGCTGGCGGCCATTCTGTGTCAGGCGTTTGACGATTGCCATAATCTGGAGAGCATTTTCAAGGTATGCCATGGAGGGAAAACCTTTTACTGATTCCCTTTCTCATGGTATATTTCTGGCAGCTGATCAGCATTGTGGGCAGCGTGTTGGATCGCCCCAAGATCAAGGAGGAGTTTACCCAACGCTATGCCGAAATTGTGCGCATGTTGGACGATGAAATGACCGTGTGCGAGGCCATCTATGACAAGCAAATAGAACTCAGTCGCGAGGGCGACAATCTCTATCCCAATTACAACTGTCCGCCAGTGGCTGCCTTTATACGATGGTGCCATCAGCTGGAGACACGCATTACGGCACCAGTCAAGCACTTTAAGGCGCTGCAGCATGAGTAGGCAGCGCGTCTACATAACTATTCCTTAAGCTAGTCATTCCTTTTCTTTGTAGAATAACCAAAACGGATAAATCATTGGAAATCGTTGAGCGTTACGAGTGTCTCATGGTGAAGCTGGGCGCCTGCAAAACCCAATTCTTTGACGACTGGTCTCAGCAGTTGGCCGCACAAATCGAAGAGAATCTAAAGAAGTCTTTGATAGCACGCGATCGACGCAGCAATTCGCTGATTCTCAACTTCAGCGCTGCTTTATTTTCCATACTGCGAGAGGTGCACTACATGCAGCAGATGAAAATCGAAGGAGTGCCCCAGATAGCTATAGATTTTGCTGAGCATAGCGATGTCTTTCGCTCTTACACACTCAACTTAGAGAAGACCATTGACTGGTACAACAGCATACAGGAGGGCAGCTCGCCAGTGGAGCTGCGACTGATTGAACCTGAGATCAAACTGATTGACGATCTGGTGATCATCGGTGTGGATGAGCTTGTGTGGAATTCATCAGGTGATAAGACAGCCAAGACATAGGGTTATCCATCCTAAGTTAAACCTTTTTCTTGTAGATATTATGGCATACCTGGAGAAGCTGCGTAAACCTGTCGCTGCCCTACAGAATCGCATGGATCACACGCAGGGCAATCTGCGACAAATACGCAAAATCATGGGCGTCTGGGCCAAGCATCCGTTGTTCGAGCGACGCGACTGCAAGAAGGATTCGGTGCTGTCGATTGACGAGCGGCCGGATAGAACGGCCAAGCGTTATGCCGAGATCCAAGCGGCCTCTGTGGAGATACACAATCTCCTCCACGACAACATGCTGCAGTTCGACATGGAGCAAAAGCAAAACGATGCCGTCTGGCTAAGCTACGTGGATTTTGTCGATAATATTGTCTACGAGAACATTTTACGCACTGTGGGCGTGAGTGTGGGCTATCTGGCGGAGAACATGGATCCGGACAACAACTACGCGCCGCTGTTCGAGTCACGCTTGGAGCTGGTCGAGCCGAACCTGGTGTTTGTACCCTCGCTGGACCCAGAGGATCCGATGGGTTTCAACAACATGCTGATCGAGCTAATGCGGGATATTATGAAAATGGGTTCCCTGATCAAGCGACTGAAGCCCAGCGAGAAGCGTAATTATGTGGAGCTGATCAAGGAGAATCAGGACATTATCGACATGCGTCGGGAGATACTCAACGGAGTGGATCTGGTCATGGAGGAGGCGTCGCGATTCTGCCGTCAGTTCGAACGTTACTCTTACCTCTGGCTGGATGATCGTGAGGAGTGCATGGAATACTTTCTCGAGTACGGACGCATGCTGGACCCCGACGAGATCGAGCTGGTGCTCATGAATGATCCGAATATGCCGCCGCCGAGGCCCTGTCAGCCGACAATCGAGGCATTCCGCGAGCAAATCGACAACTACGAGTCGCTCTTCAATGAGATCGAGGACATTGCCGCGTTCCAAGTGTTTAGCTCGTGGTTTCAAGTGGATGTGCGACCCTTTCGGCAGGCGCTGCTGAACACTGTCTGCAAATGGGGCAACATGTTCAAGGAGCATCTGGTGACGACTGTCACGTCCAGCCTCATGAATCTCAGTCACTTCATACGCAAAGCCGACGAGGGATTGCTGCAGACGGTCAAGGAGAAGGACTACGAGGGACTGGTCAGCATTATGGCCTACCTCATGCAGGTGAAGGAGCGTGCAGCCAAAACGGACGAGATGTTTGAGCCCATGCAGGAGACAATACAGCTTCTCAAGTACTACGACATGGATATACCCGAGGAGGTGAATGTGCTGCTGCAGGAGCTGCCCGAGCAATGGGCAAACACCAAGAAGATAGCCAGCACCGTCAAGCAGCAAGTGTCGCCGCTTCAGGCCACCGAGGTGGTCAGCATTCGCAACAAGATTGCCCTCTTCGAGGCGCACATTCAGCTGTTCCGAGAGGTCTTTAAGACCTATGACTTTTTCCGTTTCGATTGCTACAAGCCGTATCTGCTCATGGATCGCATCAACGATGATATGTTTCGGTGTGAGAGCGAAATGCGCGACATACAGGAGTCGGGCAGCCTGTTTGAGGTCAATATACCCGAGTTTAAGGTGCTCAAACAATGTCGCAAGGAGCTGCGCATGCTTAAGGTACCACAACATAACATTGCTAACTCTCAGATTTTGCTCTCTTTTTGCATGTGTTTTAATCTACTGAAAATTTACTGCATGCCCAGCCCAAATGTGGAATATTTAAGCTTTTACTTTACTCTCCCTAAACCCTCTCTAAAGCTCATACTAATCTTAATCCTAATTATTACTTTTGTGACTAATTTTACACTTGCAACTTGCTCAGCAACTTTGGGATTATGTCAACATCGTGCAGACCAGCATCGACGACTGGAAGACAACGCCCTGGCGCAAGGTGGATGTGGAGAATATGGACATTGAGTGCAAAAAGTTTGCCAAGGATATACGTCTGCTAGACAAGGAAATGCGCCCCTGGGACACTTTCATCAAACTGGAGTCAACGGTCAAGAATATGTTGACTTCGCTGCGCGCTGTGGGAGAGCTACAGAATCCGGCCATACGAGAGCGACACTGGAATCAGCTAATGAACTCAACCAAGGTCTATTTTGTGCTTCCATTTGCCATATCCTTTTTGTATCCTTTAGCCAATATCCGAAAACTGTAAATAATACATTTAAATCTCTATCTCCACGCACCTGAGCAGCGTGCAGTTCTTAACTCTGCTCTCAAATTGTATAGCAACAACCAAAAAATCCGTTTATAATCATTTTACTTTCTCCTACTTGATCCTTACTCCAACTCCTTCGTTTCCGCTTGGACACACGTCACATATTTTGTGTGTCAAAGAAAAAACTGTACAGTTCTTGTAAATACCATTTCATTGCAGAGTCTGGCCGCACTGCCCAAGGAAGTTACCGTAAGTGGTTTACCGGCATGCCTCAGTTGTAGTTAAATAGTTGTATTCCCATACAGTAGTTTAGATCATTGTTTGCTCCTCCCTTGATTGTCGTTTTTAACTCATTTTTGATTGCACTTTTTGTAGGTCAAGTTCATAATGGATCATGAGACAACTCTGGCCGAATTGTTGGGCCTGAATCTACACGAATGCGAGGAGGAGGTAAAGAACATTGTGGATAAGGCCGTCAAGGAGATGTCCATGGAGAAGATACTGAGAGATTTAAATACAACATGGTCAGCAATGGAATTTGATCATGAGCTGCATCCGCGCACTGGCTGTAACCTCCTGAAGGCATCGGAAGAACTCATAGAGACGCTTGAAGATAATCAGGTTTGCCTACAGAATTTAATAACATCCAAGTACATCGCCCATTTCCTCGAAGAAGTTTCAACTTGGCAAAACAAACTAATGATCGCCGATCAAGTGATAACCGTTTGGTTTGAGGTGCAACGCACTTGGACCCATCTTGAGAGTATCTTCATGAGTTCGGAAGACATACGCAAACAGCTCCCCGTCGATTCGGTGCGCTTCGATAATATAGATACAGAATTTCGCATACTCATGGATGAGATGGCCATCTCGTCGAATGTTGTGGCATCAACAAATCGCGAGGGACTGATCGAACGCCTGGAGCATTTGCAAAAGGAGCTTACGCTATGCGAGAAGGCGCTGGCAGAGTATTTGGAAACGAAACGTTTGGCTTTTCCTCGTTTCTATTTTGTGTCATCGGCCGATCTGCTGGATGTCCTGAGCAATGGCATCCAACCGGAAATGGTCACCAAACATCTGACGAAACTCTTCGATTCGATTGCCCGCCTCAAGTTCAATCGTGACCCGGCCAATGAGATAGACACAGCCTCGGGCATGTACGCCAAGGATGGTGAATATGTCGAGTTCAATGAGCTGGCGAGCATACGTGGACCCGTCGAGGTCTGGCTGAATCGCATCCAGGCGGCAATGCGGGCCAGCCTGCGGCACTACGTCACAGAGGCTGTAATAGCTTATGAGGAAAAGCAACGGGAGCAATGGTTATTCGACTATCCTGCCCAAGTGTCGCTTTGCGGATCGCAAATCTGGTGGTCCACGGAGGTGAACATCGCCTTTAGCCGCCTTGAGGAGGGCTACGACAATGCCATCAAGGACTACTACAAGAAGCAAATCTCACAACTCAGTTTACTCATAACACTTCTGCTGGGCGAGCTTAGCAAGGGCGATCGTCAGAAAATCATGACGATATGCACCATTGATGTGCACTCGAGAGATGTGGTCGCTAAGATGATTCAAGCCAAATTGGATTCGGGTTCCGCTTTTATGTGGCAATCGCAGTTGAGGCATCGCTTTGACGATGTCGAGAAGGACTGCTTTGCCAATATTTGCGATGCCGAGTTCCAGTATTGTCACGAATACTTAGGCAATACGCCACGCCTAGTCATAACGCCGCTCACAGATCGCTGTTACATCACCCTCACCCAATCGCTCCATCTCGTGATGGGCGGTGCCCCGGCCGGCCCAGCCGGCACGGGTAAAACTGAAACAACCAAGGATCTGGGACGTGCCATCGGCATCATGGTCTACGTTTTCAACTGCTCCGAACAAATGGACTATCAATCGTGTGGCAACATCTACAAGGGACTGGCTCAGACCGGCGCCTGGGGCTGCTTCGACGAATTCAATCGCATCACCGTGGAGGTGCTGTCGGTGGTGGCGGTGCAGGTGAAGTCCGTGCAGGATGCCATACGCGACAAGAAGGCAATGTTTAATTTTATGGGTGAATCGATTAGCTGTGTGCCCACCGTGGGCATCTTTATCACCATGAATCCGGGCTACGCGGGACGCACAGAGCTGCCTGAGAATCTGAAGGCATTGTTCCGACCCTGCGCCATGGTCGTGCCGGATTTTGAGCTCATCTGTGAGATTATGCTAGTGGCTGAGGGCTTCCAGGATGCCCGTGTGCTGGCACGTAAATTTATAACGCTCTACACGCTGTGCAAGGAGCTGCTGTCCAAGCAGGATCACTACGATTGGGGCCTAAGAGCCATCAAATCAGTGCTCGTTGTGGCGGGATCATTAAAGGTACGAAAGAGTGCTTCAATCTAGAAGAATTTGTATTAAAATGAAATGTTTTATGTTGCAGCGTGGTGATCCTGGCCGTCCGGAGGAGGAGGTGCTCATGCGCGCCTTGCGTGACTTTAATATTCCCAAAATAATCACCGATGATATGCCAGTGTTTATGGGTCTGATTAGCGATCTATTTCCCGCCTTGGATGTGCCACGCAAACGTGATCAGGACTTTGAGCGCACCGTAAAACAAGCTGCCTCCGATCTGCTACTGCAACCAGAAGATAATTTCATTTTGAAAGTGGTGCAACTGGAGGAACTGTTGGAGGTACGCCACTCTGTGTTCATTGTTGGCAATGCGGGCACCGGCAAGACCCAAGTGTGGAAGACGCTGCTGCGCACGTATCAGAACATCAAGCGGAAGCCCCTATTCAATGACTTGAATCCGAAAGCTGTGACCAATGATGAACTTTTCGGCATTATCAACCCGGCGACGCGTGAGTGGAAGGATGGCCTGTTCTCGGTGCTGATGCGGGATCAGGCAAACATAACGGGCGATCAACCAAAGTGGATTGTACTCGACGGTGACATTGATCCCATGTGGATTGAGAGTCTCAATACCGTCATGGATGACAACAAAGTGTTGACTTTGGCCAGTAACGAGCGCATTGCGTTGACGCCATCGATGCGTTTGCTCTTTGAGATCTCCAACCTGAGAACAGCAACGCCGGCAACCGTATCCAGGGCTGGCATATTGTACATAAATCCACAGGACTTGGGTTGGAATCCGTAAGTATTTGTACCCATTTTTACTCATGTACTCGACTCGAGTAATCCCGCATTTAATGTGTGCTTGCAGCTATGTTACCAGTTGGGTTGAAACGCGTAAAATTCCAGCCGAAAAGTCCAATTTGGTCATGTTATTCGACAAGTACATACCGCCTTCATTGGAAACGATACGCGTGCGTTTCAAGAAGATCACGCCTGTCGCCGAAATGGCCCACATACAAATGCTGTGCCATCTGCTAAATTGTTTTCTAATACCAGCAAATACACCAGCCGACTGCCCAAAGGAATGGCACGAATTGTACTTCGTTTTTGCCTGCATTTGGGCATTCGGTTCGGCCATGTTCCAGGATCAAGCCATTGACTATCGCGTGGAGTTCAGCAAATGGTGGGTAAATGAATTCAAAACAGTTAAATTTCCCTCAGGTGAGTGTGCAACAAGTCAAATAATCCATCAAAGATCTTTCGCTAAGTGTTCTACAATCGAAAGGTGGAACAGTTTTCGATTACTTTCTGGATAGCGAGACAAAGACGTTCCTGCCGTGGACGGAGAAGACACCAAAGTTCGAACTGGATTCGGATCTGCCGCTGCAGGCTGTCATTGTGCACACCTCCGAGTCGATACGCCTGCGTTACTTTCTAGATCTACTGATGGATAAGAAGCACCCGGTGATGCTAGTGGGGAATGCCGGCTGCGGCAAGACCGTACTGGTTAACGAGAAGCTTCAATCGCTATCTGAGAATTACGCTGTCACGACAATACCATTCAATTTCTATACCACATCCGAGATGTTGCAAAAGATACTCGAAAAGCCGCTGGAAAAGAAAGCGGGTCGCAACTACGGACCGCCCGGCAACAAGCTACTCTGCTACTTTGTGGACGACATCAATATGCCCGAGGTGGACTGCTACGGCACCGTTCAGCCGCACACCCTGATGCGCCAGCATCTCGACTATGGCCACTGGTACGATCGCAACAAGCTGACCCTCAAGGACATACACAATTGTCAGTATGTGGCCTGCATGAATCCCACCTCGGGCAGCTTCACCATCAATCCACGTCTTCAGCGACACTTTTGTGTGCTGGCTGTTAGTTTTCCCGGTCCCGAGTCCATCACGGTCATGTACTCGGCCATACTGGCGCAACACTTTGCCAATGCGGAGCAGAAATTTGTGCCCATTGTGCATCGCATGACGCCCAATATTGTGGCAGCCACAATAGCGCTGCACAACAAGTGCCTGCAGGTGTTCCTGCCCACAGCCATCAAGTCTCATTACATATTTAATTTGCGGGACATCAGCAATGTGTTTCAGGTGGGTTCTAGCCTGATATCTTTATAGATTCTTTGTATATATTATGCCTTATGTTTTCAGGGCCTGCTGTTTAGTTCCACAGAGTGCTTGACGGGCTCCACAGATCTTATACGCTTGTGGCAACACGAGACGCAGCGTGTTTACGCGGATAAGCTAACCGATGATAAGGATATTGATAGCTTTACCAAAATGCAGCATGACATTGTCAAGAAGTCATTCGAAGAAATTGACGAATCTGTAATATTCGACAAGCCGAATATTTACTGTCATTTCGCTGGAGGAATTGGTGATCCTAAGTACATGCCCATTAAGGGCTGGCCTGAGCTTCACAAACTCCTACAGGAAGCAATGTCATCGTATAATGATCTAGTCGCTGCCATGAATCTGGTGTTATTCGAGGATGCAATGATGCATGTGTGCAGGTGCAGTAAAAACTCCCAACTAAATGCTATACTTAAAAAGTGATTAATTTGTTTTCCTTTGCAGAATAAATCGCATTTTAGAATCACCGCGTGGCAGCGCCTTATTGGTTGGTGTTGGTGGCAGTGGCAAACAATCTCTAGCGCGCTTGGCAGCATTCATATCCAGCTTGGAGGTTGTGCAAATACAGCTTAAGAAAGGCTATTGTGTCAACGACTTAAAGGTTAACTGTCCCAATAATATAAACCACATCATATTCGTTACACTTTGGCGTTAATTTATCTTTCTCTTTCCTTTTTAGAATGAATTTTCTGGACTTTATCTGAAAGCTGGCTTAAAGAATGTTGGCATTATGTTCTTAATGACGGATGCACAGATACCCAGTGAGGATTTTCTTGTCCTTATTAACGATATGTTAGCCACTGGCGAGATACCAGATCTATTTCCGGATGATGAAATCGAGAACATAATTGCCGGCGTGCGGAATGAGGTCAAAGGTGCGGGACTGGTTGATACGCGAGAGAACTGCTGGAAATTCTTCATCGATCGCGTGCGCAAACAGCTGAAGATAGTTCTGTGCTTTTCACCAGTGGGTTCAACATTGCGTGTTCGGTCGAGAAAATTCCCTGCCATCATAAATGCCACATCCATCAATTGGTTCCACGAATGGCCTCAGGAGGCACTCATCTCGGTGGCCATGAACTTCCTGGCACAGAACAAGGTCCTGCCCGAGAACCATCGCGATTCTGTGGCCAAGTTCATGGCCTATGTCCATACGTCGGTCAACACGACGTCCAAAGTTTACTTACAGAATGAGCGCCGCTACAACTACACCACGCCGAAAAGCTATCTCGAGCAGATCAATCTCTACATCAAGCTGCTCAATCACAAGCACGACGATCTGCAGAGCAAGATTGAGCGTCTGGAAAATGGTCTGGAGAAGCTGCGCTCCACCGCCTTGCAGGTGGCCGATCTGAAGGTCAAGCTGGCCGTCCAGGAGGTCGAGCTGAAGGAGAAGAATGAGGCGGCCGATGCCCTCATCGAAATTGTGGGCATTGAAACGGAGAAGGTGCAAACGGAGAAAGCCGTCGCCGACGAGGAGGAAATGAAGGTCGCTCTGATAGCCGACGAAGTGACCAAGAAGCAGCGTGACTGCGAGGAGGATCTGCTCAAGGCAGAGCCCGCGTTGATGGCCGCCCAGGATGCACTCAACACCCTTAACAAGGCGAATCTCACGGAGCTGAAGAGCTTCGGCTCCCCGCCGGGCGTTGTGACAAATGTGACCGCCGCCGTTATGGTTCTGCTCGCACCTGGTGGCAAGATTCCCAAAGACCGCTCCTGGAAAGCAGCCAAAATAGCCATGGCCAAGGTGGACGCATTCCTCGATGCTCTCATCAACTACGACAAGGAGAACATTCATCCGGAAATCATCAAAGCCATTCAACCCTATCTCAAGGATCCCGAATTCGAGCCGGAGTTTGTGCGCTCCAAATCGGGCGCTGCCGCCGGCCTCTGCGCCTGGGTCATCAACATAATCAAATTCTACGAAGTCTACTGCGATGTGGAGCCCAAAAGGAAGGCCCTAGCAGCAGCCAATGCAGAGCTGGCCGCGGCACAGGATAAGCTAGCGGGCATCAAACGGAAAGTTATGGTGGGTACAAAATTCTTTGTAGATTTTCTCATACAACTCTCTGCGCCTTACAGGGTCTCGAGGAGCAGCTGGCCAAGCTCACAGCTGACTTTGAGAAGGCCACAGCGGATAAGTTGCGTTGCCAGCAGGAGGCAGATGCCACGCAGGCAACCATTGCCCTAGCCAATCGTTTGGTGGGCGGTTTGGCCAGCGAAAATGTGCGCTGGGCAGAGGCAGTCAATAAGTGAGTCGCAAAAAGGGAATCTTGTATTTATAGTAAGTAGCCATGCTAATTTATTTGTATTTGCAGCTTCGTGAAGCAAGGCATTACCTTACCCGGCGATATTCTACTCATTACCGCCTTCATTTCCTATGTTGGTTGTTTCACCAAAGGCTTTCGCATCGATCTGCTGCTCAAGATGTGGACACCCTTTCTCAAAAGCATCGATCCACCTATACCCACAACCGAGAATCTCGATCCACTGTCGCTGCTTACCGACGACACCACGGTGGCTGTGTGGACAAATGAGGGACTTCCCAGTGATCGCATGTCCATTGAGAATGCCACAATTCTATCCAATTCGGATCGTTGGCCACTGATGATTGATCCGCAGTTGCAGGGCGTCAAGTGGATTAAGCAAAAGTATGGCGAGGAGCTGAAAGTCATACGTTTGGGTCAGCGCAGCTACTTGGAGAACATTGAAAAGTCCATAAATCAAGGCTGCACCGTGCTCATAGAGAATATCGATGAGAACTTGGACCCAGTGCTGGATTCTTTGTTGGGTCGTAATTTAATCAAGAAGGGAAAGTAAGGAGAATCTACAGAGTGCTTAAGTGATTTATTACTACCTTTTCTATCTCCTTTTTAGAGCCCTCAAAATAGGCGACAAAGAGGTCGAATACAACTCGAACTTCCGTTTGATTTTGCACACAAAACTAGCCAATCCGCACTACAAACCCGAGATGCAGGCACAAACTACACTTATCAACTTTACCGTCACACGCGATGGCCTCGAGGATCAACTGCTGGCAGAAGTGGTTAAGGCCGAACGCCCCGACCTGGAGGAACTGAAAGCCGAATTGACCAAACAACAGAATGACTTTAAAATTATGCTCAAGAAACTGGAGGATGATCTGCTGTCGCGCCTTTCGTCGGCGGGTGAGAATATTTTAGGTGACACAGCGCTGGTGGAGAATCTGGAGACCACCAAGAGCACAGCATCGGAAATCGAAGTGAAGGTGGCAGAGGCCAAGATCACATCGAAGAAGATAGACAAGGCGCGCGAGTACTACAGACCAGCAGCGGCCAGGGCCAGTTTGCTTTACTTTATACTGAACGAACTAAACACGATCAATCCGATCTATCAGTTTTCACTGAAGGTGGGAAGAGAGACTTACTAAAGGTTGAGTTTGGGTTAATCTTTGTTTGACTTGCAGGCTTTTAGTGTAGTGTTCCAAAAGGCCATTGCCAAGGCTGATCCGGGCGAAACTTTGGATTTGCGTGTTTCCAATCTGATCGATTGCATTACATATTCGGTCTTTCAGTACACTTCGCGAGGTCTTTTCGAATGCGACAAGCTGATCTTTGCCTCGCAAATGACATTTCAGGTGAGCTTACAC
This sequence comes from Drosophila guanche, assembly GCF_900245975.1. NCBI lineage: Eukaryota > Metazoa > Arthropoda > Insecta > Diptera > Drosophilidae > Drosophila > Drosophila guanche. The sequence continues at coordinate 5,348,361 of NW_022995749.1, read as the reverse complement.
TTAAAATTTATCAACTGATCTTTGAGTAATTCTCCTCCGCAGATTCTCCTCATGAATGAGGAGCTTACATCCGCGGAACTTGACTTCCTACTCCGCTTCCCGATCAAGCCACATGTGACGAGTCCAGTGGACTTTTTAACAAACCAATCGTGGGGCGGAATTTGTAGTCTAGCGTCCAAAGATGAATTCAGGAACTTGGATCGCGACATAGAAACCTCCTCGAAGCGCTGGAAGAAACTGGTGGAGTCGGAGCTCCCCGAGAAGGAGAAATTCCCTCAGGAATGGAAGAATAAAACCGCACTGCAGCGACTCTGCATGATCAGAGCCCTCAGACCCGATCGCATGACTTATGCTTTAGCGTGAGTAACCGTCGAATAATAATTGAAAATATCAATGAAAATTATGTTTAAATGATTTCCCTGGCAGTGACTTTATTGAGGAGAAACTGGGCTCCAAATATGTGGAGAGTCGCGCCATGGAATTTGCCAAATCGTACGAGGAGGCCAGTCCATCTACACCAATCTTCTTTATACTCTCGCCGGGTGTCAATCCCCTGAAAGATGTGGAGGCTTTGGGCAAAACTCTCGGCTTCACAATGGATTTGGGTAATTTCCATAATGTATCATTGGGACAGGGTCAGGAGGCCATTGCAGAGGCGGCCATGGATACGGCAGCCAAGAATGGCCATTGGGTGGTGCTGCAGAATATTCATTTGGTGAGGAAGTGGCTGCCCGTGCTGGAGAAGAAGTTGGAGTACTACGCGGAGGATTCGCATCCAGATTATCGCATGTTTTTGAGCGCAGAACCGGCATCTACGCCATCGGCTCACATAATACCACAGGTGGGTTTGCCTTTGAGGCAATCTTTAAGGTATAGAAATTATATTTCCCCTTTGTTTCTCAGGGCATATTGGAATCATCCATTAAAATCACAAATGAGCCACCGACTGGGATGCTGGCGAATCTCCATAAAGCGCTGGATAACTTTACGCAGGAAACGCTGGAAATGTCCGGCAAGGAGGCCGAGTTCAAGGCCATTCTGTTCTCTCTCTGCTACTTCCATGCTGTGGTGGCGGAGCGTCGCAAGTTCGGGCCCCAAGGCTGGAACAAGATTTATCCCTTCAATGTGGGCGATCTGAACATCAGCGTGTCGGTGCTGTATAATTACTTGGAGGCAAATGCCAAGGTGCCGTGGGAGGATCTGCGCTACCTGTTCGGGGAGATCATGTACGGTGGCCACATCACGGACGACTGGGATCGGCGGCTGTGCATAACCTATTTGGAGGAGTACATGCAGCCGGATCTGGTGGATGGTGAGCTGTTTCTGGCGCCCTCATTTCCCGCACCGCCCAACACGGACTATCAGGGCTATCATGGCTACGTGGATGATATGATGCCCGCGGAGTCGCCCTATCTGTACGGACTGCATCCAAATGCAGAGATTGGTTTTCTGACCACGCGAGCGGAGAACATTTTTCGCACCGTGTTCGAGATGCAGCCACGCGACGCGGGCGCTGGCGGTGGGGCGACGGTGACGCGCGAGGACAAGGTCAAGCAGATTGTCGATGAGATAATTGAGAAGCTGCCGGAGGAGTTCAATATGGTGGAGATCATGAACAAGGTGGAGGAGCGCACGCCGTATGTGATAGTGGCCTTTCAGGAGTGCGAACGAATGAATTTCCTCACCAGCGAGATGAAGCGCAGCCTGAAGGAATTGGACTTGGGCTTAAAGGGTGAATTGACCATTACATCGGACATGGAGGTGCTGGAGAATTCACTGTTTTTGGATCAAGTGCCGCCCATTTGGACGCAACGTGCGTATCCTTCGCTCTTGGGTCTCAACAATTGGTTCATTGACTTGTGCCTGCGTCTGCGTGAACTGGAGACATGGTCCACTGATTTTGTGGTAGGATCAACTAGAAAACAGTCCACAAAATTAACCTAACTGCTTGTTTTTCCTTGCAGCTACCCTCTTGCGTCTGGCTGGCTGGCTTCTTCAATCCGCAGTCTCTGCTCACAGCCATCATGCAGAGCACTGCGCGTCGCAACGATTTGCCGCTGGACAAGATGTGCCTGCAGTGTGACGTGACCAAGAAGCAGAAGGAGGAATTTACGTGAGTATCCAATTGACTTTTGAGATGACCCTGCAAGCGAGCAAGCGAGTGTGACATTTCCATATGCAAGAAAATGAACACAGAAGCGGGGATCGATGAGCGGAATGCCAATGCTAGCTGCCAGCAGCTTTGGCTACTTGTAACCTCTTTAAGCGGCAATCAGTGCAGTTTCTATTCTATGCCCTGTAATCTGTTAATGTTACAACATGTAGCGCGGGGTAAGCTGCTGTGTAAACTGCGGCCAATGGCCAGCGATGAAGAACTCAGCGGACGTGTGTCTATTAATAGCCGAGATGCTATTTCATAAGAGCTAATTTTAAACACAACAAATGATGTATAAATAGGAATTATTAATAGCAATGTAATTTACAATTGTCTGTGTGTCGCTGCTGCTGATTGTGGCGGCAAGCGTTGATTGCTTATTAAGTGGCGCCCTGGTCGACAAAACCGTCGCACGTTTCACATGGCGTCAGTCCGGCAGTCGGCAGTCGTCGCTAAGCAAAACAATGGACCGTCGCGACATACAACCCGATTAGCATCGATACAACAGTCCAGCCTCCCCTTTAATTAAACATTAAACTCTAAACATTTGCTTAAAGATCCACGATTTGATCTGTTAATTATAGAACGGCACCGCGGGATGGCTGCTGCGTTCATGGGATATTCATGGAGGGCGCCAGGTGGGATATACAGCAGGGCATTATCATGGAATCGCGGCTCAAGGAACTCTATCCATCAATGCCAGTGATCAATATTCGGGTGAGTTTCATTTTGTAATGCAAATTTGTTCGCTGAATTGAGAATGGATCTTGGATCTGTGGCGCCTCAAAGTTTCGCGCATGTTGGCATAAATTCTCAAAAAAAAAAAAGAAAAAGAAAAACTCTCAACTAGTTGCCATTCCTTTCGTCTATTCCAGGCCATTACCCAAGACAAGCAAGATCTGAGAAACATGTACGAGTGCCCTGTCTATAAGACCCGCACCCGTGGGCCCACCACCTACGTCTCGAATTTGAATTTGAAAACCAAAGACAAGCCTGGCAAATGGATTCTGGCTGGTGTGGCGCTACTCCTGCAGACCTAGAACGGACATGGATCCATCCTTAAACTAATTAGCTTTCTTTTAGTAACATTTTAGTAGAATTTTATAGCTGAAATTTGAAATTTAATTCACAATTTAGAATGACATTTAGGTAGTACAATAATAGAGCTAAGATTTGCGTAGATTTGTGTAGAATTCAAACTTGAACTTCTTTGTAGTGCACAATTTTTGAAATAAAACACTTACTAAGTAGTCCTGCCTTAGGCGCACTAGCATAAATCAAAACAGAAAATGCGAAAATGTTGATTAACCCACAGGGCAAGGTCTGCAAAGGGCCATGCAAAGTTCTTTTTCCACGGGTAAGATTTTTTTCCTTTTTGTATTTTCATTGTGACTCAAGTATTGTTTATTGCAAGGTAAAATCCCCATGGAAATCACCGAATTACGCATTAAATAAAAGAGCAAATTATATTCCTGGAAACCAATTCGATTATTGAATAAGTTGTGCGATAATCGTTTGACTACGCCGCTGATAAGAGACCACAAAAAGATCTGCCATTAGCTGTGAGAGAAATATTTCAAAAATGTAAAAGAAACAAATTCGAAATCAAAAGCGTCGCGTATCCATAAATAACAAGCCAGACCTACATATAGTTATGGATATGTTGTGTATATGTAAATGGGAAAGGAATCATCAAAGAAAATTCATAGACATTTGCTGCTGCTTGGGGTGGACTGAACTCGTGGCCGTCGCAAATTGAAAGAATTTTCACATTGTATACCCGCCGTGTATATGTTTTTTTTTGTGTTCGCTTTTCGGTTTTGATTTAATTTGTTTTATTTTATTTTTATTGTACATTTGGGTGGGCCCCCGCGCGCTCTCTCTTTCTCTCTCTCTGATAAGCGTGCGACGGTCCGGGCAGTCGTTTATGCTGACGAAATTTTCAAAGATGCCACAGCAGCAGCAGCAGCATCGGGAGAGAGAACAGTATTGAACGGTACGTGAACCAATTAACAGCGACGGCCGAGGACGAGCATTTTTAGCAAACAGCATTTCTGGGTGACTGCATAAATGTACATGAATAATTCAAATACAAAACTCCAGCCAGCAGCAGCAACAGCAACAGCAACAGCAACAACCCGACAACGTGACGTGACTTGCCTATAGAGAGCGAGGAGAAGTATCGATCAAACGATCGCCCAATCTACCGATCGATCGATCGTATGAATCTTCCAGCCAACAAGCTAAGAGCCACCGCAAAATACTCGAATAAGACAAAAAGGAAGAAGAGAAGAAAAATAAGAGTAGAGGCAGAATGTTGTACGGAGAAACAAAAAGAAAATTGAAGACGACGACACGAGCGTAAATCTTTTTAGCATGAAAAAAATTCTATAAAACTAACAGACACTGTGTGGTCGGACATCATTCATTCGTGCGCTACGACAGCAAACGGCAGACGACAGCCATCAGCCAACAGTCAGATACAGATAGCCAGCCAGCCAGCCAGCCAGCCAGTCAGCCACTCGGACATACATAGGGACAGTCATTGATTGATTGATTGCTGAAGCCCAAACCCAAACTCAAACTCAAACTCGAAATCGAATCGCGGTGCAGCCGTATCTGTATCGGCATCTAACAGCGGAGGAACCCACAAAACCCAACCCATACCATAACGCAGCATCCAACGTCCAGTCGCAGTTGTCAAGCCACCAATCAGTCATTTAGTCATTGAGTCAGTTCGTCAATCGACAAGCACTCGTACGCTGGCTGGAGGATATCTTTGCGCGGCGCTTTATAGTAGTTTCAGTTTGCATTTGGACGCGTGCTGGTGCGGCATCGCCGAGACAGAGAGTCCGAGAGTTAAATCGAATCGTATTGGATTGAATTTAATTGAATCCGAATCAGCATCAAAACCATAAGCAGCAACGGAATCAGAATCAGAATCGTGCGCGATTAAACGTAACAACAATTAATACGGAAACACATACAGGCACACACGTGTCTGAAGTTCAGTGACAAGCCCCAAATCGGGAATAAATATATATATTTTATAAGGAATATATAGAACTCAAGCAGCCACGGCATAATCAATTCGTCTGGCCCCCCTCAAAGTTCACAAAAATTAAAAAAAACTATTGTGCAAAGTCCGTCAAGTGCGGAAGAACCCAAAGAATACCTGCGACAAATCAACGGAAGTCCAAAAACAATTAACAAAATGAAGCTGTTTGCAGTATTGCTGGCATGTACGTATAGTTTTGGGAACAATTTAGAAGAGTTTAGTACAAATTCTAGACATTAAAGCAAAGGGTTTAAGCTAAAGTTTTATAGATTTAAAGTTAGAGTTTCAAATCCATGCATTAACTTACATGCAATAACTTAAACTTTCCTTCACCACAAAACTCCAAAAGTAATTCAATTATTTCCAAAGCATTTACTTATTAATTTCCATAGTAAAAAATAATCTTTTGAATGTGACATTTTTTTGCTATGCGAATCAATGTCCACAGTTTGCACTGTGTGGTGGCTGACTCATTTATTGACAATTTCTACAATCAATTTTAGAAATATGAGACACGACTACAAAACAGAAACAGCAACCAGACCTAGTCTGACCCATTTCAGATTTTGAGCTGCTTCGATTCGGCTTGGGGAAATCCACACATTTTCACGAACTACAAAGCTTCATTCAGAATGCAATTGCACAAATAAAACTTATGAATGGAAAGTTTCAGAGATTCATTGAGTCATCGTGTTGTGGACAAGGCCAGAGCCAGATTCTCGGATTTGGTGTTGGCATTGCGTGCTCTTGCTGCCCGACATGGCTAATTGGGTATGCAGCACTAATGCCGCCGATTGGCAGCCAATCTCCATCCATAGCGACATGCCAGACGCTCTGGCGTCGCCAAAGAATCGATGGGCGTACGCTGGTGGGTGATATCACTGCTGGGGATGGGATCGATCAAGCGGCCACTTTGTATGCCAGAGGCGTCTGTTGATGTGATTCTTTTCGCACGCCTCCTGCCTAAATAACTAACACATTAGTGATGTCTTTTGTCTACTTATAGTGGCGCTGTATGCCCTGACGGTGGTGCAGGGCCTCAGTCTGCCCGATCCCAATGTGAAGTGCGCCATGGATTGTGATACGCAGGAGTATGCACCAATTTGTGCCGCGGATGACAAGGGCACCACCAGGACCTATCGCAATTTGTGTGTAATGAAAACGGAGAATTGTCTGCAGAGTGCAAGTGAGTACAGCGAAAATGGGAAATCTATTCTTTACTCATATTTCCATTGTGTTTCCTGTAGGTTTCCAGAAGATCAGCGACAAAGAGTGTCCGTAGGCGCAGCTATAGTCCAGCAGGATGAACTTAAACATGAGAATGCTGGAGGGACGCTTCTTTCTGGCGTGGTATTTGTGTGTGATATTTTTAAGTTGTACTTCAGCGGAATACAGAACACGCCCCCAAACGTAATGCATAACTATACCGTATTCTATAATTATTAATTTTAAATATTAAATAAAGTAATCTAAATACGCACCTTAAGTCCGTCATAGTTTTCCTTTAACGAGCGATGACTTCACCTTCGTATTTCCATTCTCATTCCCCATTCACCCCAGCGAACAATCAATCCGTGCTCCCAGTAGTCTCGTACAACCACCCTGATCTCCTAATCTCTGCCCTCGTATTGCTCAAATTGAAATTAAGTCATCGCCCCGATTTAGCAAATCGTTTCTTGATAGTTCGTCCGGCTCACACACACGCGCTGTTGCTACTTCAACGCGTACTTGCGGCATCACGTGTTTCGCTCGCTTAACATAAAACAAAACGGATTGTCATCTGCGTCAGACATTTGGATTATTCGAGGAGCTGATAGTAGGCATGTACACCCCCAAGCAGCTTTAGCATGGAGGAATATTAAAGTGTTGCTGAAGCAGTATCTTAGCTAAACATAAAGTTTGGATTCAAGCAGTGCATTCCTGTAACCTGAAGGTGGCGAGCAATTCATACACTAAGCCTGAAGATGTTTTTCAAGCAGTGCATTCATAGTTCCTAAGGCTTTGTTTCCATTCCCAAAAATCTGATCAAGCAGTGTACCGCTGAAGCGTAACGGTTTGGCTCGTTTTTCCTTGACCCTTATGATCCGGATTTGAATTCAGCGACGCAAAATATACTAGTACATACTTACATACCGTACATACTTTTCAACATCTCCATTTTTTTGTAGTTTCATTGTGGCAGGGAAAAATATTTTGAAGGACTCTATGCTTCAAGAGCTTTTAACTTGCGATTTTTATGAAAAAATATATGCTACAAATTCGTCTTTAATGTCGCTACTCTAGAGACTGGCACCTTCTTCTTCGTCTTGAGGCGTGTGCTCGTCAAGGCCTTTGACGTGGAGGCCTCCGAGTTGATGTTTGTCACTGAAGAGCTTCTCGATTTGGTCTTACCAATCTTCTTGGGCAGCCTGACGATCAGCTCCTTCTTGGTTGGCTGCTGCATGATGACGCCTGTCCACTGCTTGATCAGGTGCGAAGCCGTGACTTTTGATGGCCTCGCCTTTGGCACAATTTTATATCATTTCGACAAGCCTTCGACATCACTTTAGTAGTTCATGATGTGGCCGCTGCCATTCGCCAGGCGCCACTTGAAAGTGTTTCAGGTAAAATGTCATTTAAATGTATAAATATTCAAGGGCGGAGGCTAATAGTTGACACAGATCTGGCCGAGAAGGATAATAACACCACCCGACAAGGAACTGTCCTCAAGGAACCTAGCCATCTTTTTCTGAAAGTAAAGACCAATTTTGGCTTCAAAAACATTTAAGCAATTTAATTTCTAGCACAGCAGAGCTTGAGACGCTTTTCGTTGGAACTGCAAAAGTTAAAATCCATGGCGCCAATGCGGCAATGAATGCAACCTGATTTCACCAAATTCGCAGCAGTGTTCCGCAACATTGCCTTTATAAACTGTATGAAATTACGAAATCCGCAACACCACCACAGTACGCAGTTTCATGGCAGCCAGCTTGTGTCAGATGTAAATATAATCTTATCATATTTGTTGGTGTTGGTGTTAGAATCAAGCAGAAATGCAAGGCGCACTATTGTTGCCAGGTCTTCATTGTTTTGCGACTAATTCTAATCAATCCAGTTCTCACAATGAAGTGTACACTGCTTGGTTAAAGAAAAACTTTAGGTATAGTAGAGGAACTGCTTGCAAATTAAATCACAAGAAAAAACCAAAAAAAACCTTCACGTTTAGTCGCTGAACTGCGTGTAGGATAAGTGCAAGGTATAATTTTAAAAACGGTTAAGAATGTTTGTTAGGAAAACAAATCCATGTAAAAACCCTTAAGAAGCTACCAAGCCTTACGGAAACAATTGGCTTGCTTTGGCCAAAGCTGTTTCGCAGCGAAAATATTTAAATGACCCACCTCAATCCAGATGTATTGTTATACGTGCAGGGTCTCCTAATGGCGGGTTTTATCTCCATGCCAGAGAGCCCGCCCCATGCTGTACATACATATGTATGGCTCTGAGAAATGTGAGCATATTCCAGTGATTAATGCAGGACCCGGCCAATGAGGCCCCACCGCATCGAGGACCCTCAGGGGGGTCCGTGTCTCGCGACTCGCAGCTCGCATCGCGAGTGGATAAGGAGTCGGTGGGTGCGCCACTTCCCCCGTAATTAAACTTGATTAATTGTCTAGTCAGCATGAAGGTAAAAATCGGCGTACCCATGATAACAAAACGGAAATGGAAATTAATTAATACGAACCCAAAAGAACACAAAAAAGAAAATAATGAACAAGTTTTCTTTGGCAAATCGAAGACCAAACAGACCAAACCAACACCCCAGCAGGGATGTGTGGATAAAGGAGCTCCTTGGAGCCGTTCTAGGACACGGCAGAAATTAATAAGGAAGGCTTAAGGCAGCGACCTTATCCTTTTAACTTGAAATATTCACCATCCAATTTACTTTTCACCTGTCCGATGGTCTCACTAGTTGGTATAGTAAATTTCTCAGTTCTCCCACCATCGAGTCGGCTACGTAAAAATTCCATAATCAGCAAACAAATAAATAAACAGCTGGAAAACTTTTGTGGAAACTTTTTGCACCTTGTGCACGTAAAGGGATTCATTTTGTCTTGGCACGCAAACTTCGGAGCCAAATCGGCGATGGCAGCCAAATAAATGTATTTAATTTGCAGCATTTGCATTAAGAAGTTAAGTAAAGTGTAATGCCGCCAGGGCAGCGTAAGTCGAGCCGATGTTATCGATTAAAGAAGCTGCCGGGATCAGGTATTAAGCAAAGAGTTGGAAAACAGAAGGAAAAAGGATCTGCTTGCAATTTCCGTATCCTTGCTGTGCGGGAGTGGTCATTCTGTAAAGCAGAATTTATTTTATATTTGATTATGCAGCCACGAATATAAATTGTTTCATCAGTTTATACGTGGAACTGTGCTGCCAATTGGGATAACTTCCTCGGCTGCCATCTGGTAGTACTGGCCAATTAATTTTGGCCTTAGCATATTCATTCTGCTATTCATTTTGGCTCCCTCTGCCAGGCATCACAAACTGTTGCATAAATAATTCATTATTTTGCCAAAGGAGTTTCGCTTATCGTTAGCAAACAAGCCACACCTACTCGTGCCTGTGCCCACTCCCTTTGGCCGACAAAAAAAGTAATATTAACAGCTTTATCAATCGCAGAGGACCCCAGAAAGCTAAGCCAGCGGGCAGGCAGTACTCGTCGTACCCTTGCAAGTCGCAGACATTGGAGGACAGGAAGGTGCGTCCGATTCGGTTTCCGATTTCGGATTGCGGATGGCGGATGGCGGTTGGCGGTTGGCGAATTTCGAGCTGCATGCAAAAGTTTCGCAAATGAAATAAATAATGAAAACAAAGGGCGCATAAATATTTGAAGATCGCCCAAATAAGCAGAAAACATTCGTACTCGTAATCGTACTCTGCCTTGTATACAGCATCGAAAGTAGGTGGGAAACAAGTGAATTGAAAATTATTTCCAATTCGTTTGCTTTTCTCATTATAATTGAGGCGCAAAAGTTTGCCTCCTGCATCTTTGGGTTCGGTTCGTTCTCTTCGTTCCCTTTCTGTGTCTTTCCCCCTTCGGAGGCGATGCTTTTGCTCTTGTTTCGACTTCTGTCCCTGCCATGGACCGACCTTCTGTCTGTGGCTCTCAAGATTTAACATACAGATTTTACTGCAGTTTGTTGCGCTTTTTAATGAACATGACTTGGCTTCGGTTGCCCCCTTTTCGGCCAACAGCTTATGCATACTCGGGTCAGATTTCGGTTACATAATAATCTCAGTCGCAGGTGAAGAAACTGCAGCACTTTGGGGCAAATTCCTTCGGTGATTTCTCAGTGGTTTCAGCTTGATTTACTTACACAATTACTGCCCTAAAATATAAGCAAATTACTTACTTATTTTGCTGTGTACTATTTCCTTCTGGAGCTGAATATTTGTCTGCTTTGACTTCCTTTCATTTCGTTTCATATTTGTTTTATACGGAAATGAAACCGAAAACTGAAGAACAATTTAATTTCAGTTTCATTTTGCGCAAGAAAATGCAAATCAAATTTTCACTTCGCTTTGTTTACAATTTTCATTTCACTTTTCCTGGAACCGCCTGCGCCCTTGGCATGGAGGGGCTGCACGAGTGCGTATACAAAGGGACGCTGCAGCCCTTTGATAAGCAGATTATACGCTTTTCAGCATTTTCATCCTTATTTTCCCATTCCCCACTGATTTCCCTGAGTCCCTTCGTTCTTTCGTTCGTTCTGGCGTAGCATGTTTTAGGGATTTTGCTTGTCGTCTCCGAGTCTTCGAGTCTTCGAGTATTGTTCCATTGACATTTGTGGCATATTGTTTTCAAGCGAGATTATTATACAGCAAAACGATTTGCATCCAATCAAATTTCATAAATTAAAATGATTTCAACTCAAGAGCTGATATTCCAGTGAGATGTCAAATTTAAGCTGCACATGGGGAGATTTTCTTCACTGTTTCCTTAAATTATCTTCCGTTTAAAGTAAACTTTTCTTCAATGTCCAGCAGGGTTTTTTTTTTTTTGCGTTTCGCTTCTGGCTTCCTTGAGTCCGATCCATTTGTCTTGCTTTGTCCGCAAAACATTAAGGAAACAGAATGCCCACAAGCTGACGAGGGGAGTGAAAAGCGGCGAGGAGCGGGAGAGAGAGCCACGCAACAGCCGGCAGCTTGTCAACCATTCCACGTTGGGATAATTAAGAAATTTTTCAGTTCCCATTTTTGGGATGGCCGCCACACTTCTTTCTACTCCTCATCCTCATCCTCCTCCACGCCGCCACACTTCGTCTTCTCCCACTCCCTCAGCCGGTTAGCCTGATGGAGCGACCTTCCTTATCGAAGAAGTAAATGGAAATTGATTGAATTCCATTAGGGCAGAATGGGAAACGAACTCTGGCCTTTCAAATTAGGCAAAAACTAATGAGCTATGCACATGACCACCACCACCAACGTCCTACAGTGAAGAGACATTAAAACTTGTTCAGCATCCGACTATCATTTGCCGGCGGTGGTGGGGAGCAGAAATATACGACCGCAAAGGGAGATGAGAACTTACTTACTCCACGTCCTGAGGAGTGCATTGAGCCATCAAGTGGTTCGGGGAGGAATTCACTGGTACTTCCGGGGGAAGTTTTGGTCTGGTAATGGATATGCATTACACTGCTTACTATTTTCCAATAAATGTTTAATTAGGAATCGATTGCCATTCCCTCTGTGTGCTTAAACTACCGACCTGATGTTTCCCCCACAAATTTCATAGATTATAATATTGCACTTTTCGCACTACTCACTGTACATAAAACATACATACATTTGTACATACATAATTCTCGCTTATGCTTACTCGTGTCAGCGCCCGTTCTTTCGTCCATCTATTCCCTATTTCGTTTGTGCTCAACTCAGCTGCAGCGCAGACCTGCTTCAACGCTCTCTTTCGATCGTTTTTTCTGCTTATTGCGCGCGTCCGTCGGCACTGCAGGTGGCCTTGCGTTATCTTCGTTCCTGTACTTGTCTCGCGCTCTCTTTTTCGGTCGTGCAAAGCTTAGCAGCAGCGCTGAGTTGCTTCAATGCTCTCTTTCTAGCGCTTTCTCTCTCTCGCTTATAAACAGTGCTGCATAGAGCATGGGCGCTGATCGTCATAGCTTTTACTTGTTTTACCGTTTCTTCAACTACTTATTTACGCATTCGATTGCAAAGTAAATTATATTTGTGTGTAGCTATCGAGCATCGAACCCAACTGCCTTTTTATAAACTGAACAGCAACTGAAAAAGCTCAATGGCTTAACAGTGTCTCAGGTTATACTCAGTTCAGCTTATAGCTTCCAGCTATATCCCCATATGCACACCCAATCCTTCGACTATGATAGAGTGGCTACGAGAACCTTCACATGGAAAGCATAATTCGCACGCACGGCGCCGTGACAGGATTGTCAGTGGGTCCGTCAGCTAAATCAGTGCAACGCATGCGTGCCACATTCATCATCGTCAGCGGCACACACACTCACTCAACATATTGTTGCAACATATTTTACGTGAGGGGTTACCGTTAGGGTGCTGCCCCCCCCCCCCCCCCCCCCCCCCCCCCCCCCCCCCCCCCC